>NW_012267404.1:1606132-1655812 GCF_000151885.1 Dipodomys ordii
CAAAAAGAAAAAAGCCGGAAGTGGCGCTGTGGCTCAAGTGGTAGAGCGCTAGCCTTGAGCTGAAGAGCTGAGGGACAGCACCCAGGCCCAGAGTTCAGGCTCCACGACCGGACCCCCCCCCAAAAAAAATGTTGTAGCAAATTCTGCTCCAAAGTATGTGTATGTATGTATACACACATATGCACACATGAACATACATTTATATAAATAAATGTATATGTACATACTCAAGAAAAGTAAAAATATGTCCACCAGAAAATCTTATACACAAATATTTATAGCAGCACTACGCATATTAGCTAAAAACATCAAAATGCTCATCAAATGATAGTTGGATAAGCACAATTTGGTATATGGGTTACTGTTCAGCAACAAAAAGAATGAGGTATGTGTATTACAATATAGTGAAACTAAAAAACATACTACCTGAAAAAACAATAGTTACAAAGTATTATATTATGTGAGTTCCATTTGGGAATGAATTCTAATGGATTATGGAGTCTGGAGAGGAGGGCTTTAAATTTAGATTTAGGTGCTTTAGTAAAATATACAGAACATCTCAAATCTTTAAAATAGCTAAAATGGTGGGGTAATTTTAATTACATTAAAGTTATTTCCCCCCATTTTTATTTTGTGTTAGCATACATAGTTATTTAGGGAGTTTCATTGTGACGTTTCTTTTTTTTTTTGGTTGGTCGTGGGACTTGAATTCTGGCCTGGGCACTGTCCCTCAGCTCTTGGTTCTTCAGCTCAAGGCAAGCGCTCTACCACTTGAGCTACAGCTCCACTTCCAGTTTTCTGGTGTTTAATTGGAGATAAGAGTCTCACAGACTTTCCTGCCCAGGCTGGCTTTGAACAATGATCCTCATACCTCAGTCTCCTGAGTAGCTAGGATTATAGGCACGAGCCACCAGCGCCTGGCCTCATTGTGACATTTCTATAGATGCATACAGTGGACTCCATCAGCACACTCCCTCCATCTCTCTCCCTTATTCTCCTCTCCCTTCAGCAGTCCAGCAGGTTTCATTGTTTTCTTTTCATATATATCACAGTCACATTCACCTACCCTCTCCATTTTTCCTTTCCTGCATACTTGACCCCCAGAGAGTAGAGTAGAGTGCTTGCCTAGTATGCATGAAGCCCTGGATTTGGTTCCCTTAGTATGACATAGAAAAAGCCAGAAGTGGCATTGTGGCTCAGTGCTAGCCTTGGGCAAAAAAAAAAAAAAAAGAAGCAGCAGCAGCTCAGGGACAGTGCCCAGGCCCTGAGTTAGAGCCCTAGAACTGGCCAAAAAAAAAAAAGAGTAAAATACAGAAAAGTTGTGATATTGCTACCAAATAATAAGAAAATAGTATAAGGTAAAATCTTACACATAATAGTTGTAGTGAGAAATCTAAAATTAGAAAAAATATTGGTATAACCACCGTAATTTCAAAAAGAAGTTAATGCAATTATTTCTAAGAATAGAAAGAGTAGGGCAATAAACTCTTAATATCATGATATGCCCCATTTGGTTATTAACTGTATTATTTTGATGAAATTCATTTGAATAACCAATCTAACCATTTAAGCTATTCATACACATATGTATGCCATGATAGCTAAAATAGTGACTTAAGCTTTTTTCACTAAAGCAAAATATGAATGTGTATAAATCTCATTATGTAAATCCTACTATTATGGTCTTTTCTCCAAATTTCACACCTTACCTCGTGGTTATCTAGGACCATGCAGCTTAGTTCACTTCTGCTGCACCCACGTCCCTGCAGTCAAGTGACTTGAATGTGCAGTACTTTTAAACAGGTTTCCCTGCGCAGTGTGCACAGAGCTCACCTTCATCCTCATGGAGTGAGAGTGGAGGGATTGGCAGAAAACAGATTTAGCTAATGGGACATTTGCAGAGGGGAGACTGGGGTGAAGGAATAGCAGAGAGCCAGAAAGGAACTTGGGGACAATTAATAACTGAAAGCAAGAAAGAGAGGTTCCTATGATTTTGCTTCTACATGGTTTTGTTTTTTTTTTTTAACCAAACTCCTCTGGCTGCTACTTAAAATTCTCGTCTGTTCTGCATGTAATTTTCCACATGTGGAAATGGCAAGTACTTTGAAAATCGTGTGGAGTTCATCATTCCATTTTACTATCTAGTTAGAAAAAGTGGTTTTATTTTCTTCTAATGTGGTTAATTAGGAGGACCTTGTCTTGAATTCCCAGTAGCTAATGACTCAGGATTTATTTGAAAGACAAGAATTTCTTCCTTAAAGCTGTATTGGGTTTAGGGATTGTGTTGTTGTTTAAGTTTCAGAAGCACTCTAGAAACCCATGTGTCAGCTTCGTTTTTTGGAAGCAAAGGAAAAATGATCTCCTGGTTTACTTTTGGAATCTGCAAAGCAACCCCGAGGTCCCAGGTGGATTTTGTGTTTGGAAAAAGGAACTTGGGGGACTAAGGTTGACCCTGAGCCCCCAGGTCACTGTTCACATTTACAAAAGCAAACCTGGTATCCCCAATTGCTTTTCTCTTGAGGTTGGCTTAACTTTATTTATCTTCTGTCTTGGGTCACTGCCCCTGAGGTGCTTCAAAAGCAAAATCCAAAAGACCCAAAACAAAGAAAGCTAAACCAGATTCAAGGGAAAAAATGACCTGGCACTCTGAGTTCATTTTTACAAAGGCAAAAAGCCACTTCAAGGGTTCCATAGAATGAGTTTAAGTCTGCCTACACTCATTGTGTCATTTGCACAGTGATCTCAACAGGTCTGAGAACCCAGGTTCCATGGGTGTAGATTGGGAGCCCATCTGAAGGATTCGAAACTGTCAGCAAGCTCAGTGAGATGACACTACGAATTCCTCCATGATTCTGAATGTTTCAGCTATTTTGAGCACATAAATGGACCACCCATGCAATCATTTCTTTCCTTAAGCTGGTCTTTTTGTGTGCTGAACACACAGAGCACACTGAGGAAATGAAACTTGTAGCTCATTTACAAAGATAGACATAAATCCACTGATGTGTTCAGATTAGTTGTGAAAGGTAGTTTTAAATCCTTAGTGGGAAAAAAAACAGGATACAAATTTCAGATAATCTTATAAATCATAATGAGATAAAACTGATGCATGTTATTTTGCTATTCATTTTCATACGATCCATACTTTGCTTACTTCCCAAATAGATTTAGAGTGGAATTATTTTATTTGACTATTGGAAATAAGCTATTTATAAAACTTAATACCAATTTTCTTTATCTTATGCTCAACTTAATCCTTTAATAAGTATCTGTAAAATTGCTTTTGGATAATCTGTGGAGAATTTTGTTTGTGTTCACGTTTGATCCACATCTTTGAACTTCAGGTATATATCTTAACTAATAAATTCCCCTGGTAAGACCATGTTTTACTGTTAATTTTCAAGACTAGAAGAGATTTTGTGTGATTAATAAGATGTATTATTTGTATAGTGCTATCTGAAGAAAGTAGAACTTGAAATAGGGAAATGAGGTTTTATACAATTGAGGTTCTAATGTTTTTTGTTCCTTTTTAAAAAAATTTTTATTGTGAAAATACCGTACAGAGGGGGTTCCTTTTTTTTTTTTAATGCTGGTTTGGAGCATGAACTCAGGACCTGGGCACTGTCCTTGAGCTTTTGTGCTCAAAGCTAGTACTATAGCACTTTGAGCCACACAGCTTAATTTCAAGCTTTTTGGTAGGTAAATGGAGGAAAGAGTCTCACAGACTTTCCTGCCTGGGCTGTATCCAGAGGTTCCTGCCTAAACCTCAGTCTGCAGATCTCAGCCTCAGCCTCCTGGATAGCTAGGATTAAAGGCCTGAGCCACTGACACCCAGCAGTCCATTAGTTTTAAAAATGAAGATGTTACCAGGTGCCCATGGCTCATGCCTATAATCCTAACTACTCAGAAGACTGAGAATCTGAGCCATCTTAAGCAGGAAAATCTGTGAGACTCATGGTGCTGTGACTCAAATAGTAGAGTACTAATCTTAGGCAAAAAAAGTTTAGGGACAGCACCCAGTCCCTGAATATAAGCCCCAGGATCAGCACCAAAAAAAAAAAAGGACCTGGTAATTGTTATAACTGAAGGGTATTGGTAAACCATTCAGAAATAATAGTGTTTTCTGTAGAAACTCATTTTACTCAGTTATGAGACCTAGTACTATATAATACCATGAGAGAATCTTGGGTCTCTATCAATCCCTCAGGATAAGCCTGGGAGAGATTATTGTATTTGGTTGCTACAGTTTGCTTGCAAGCCATCATTGGCATTTTTCAGTGAACTATCAGCATAAGCCAAAGTAGTCTGCAGTGTGCTAATTTTTTTTGGGGGGGGGTCCGATTATGGGGCCTGAACTCTGGGCCTGGGCGCTGCGCTGTCCCTCAGCTCTTCAGCTCAAGGCTAATGCTCTACCACTTGAGTGACAGCGCCACTTCCGGCTTTTTTCTTTTTGCTTATGTGGTACTGAGGAATCAAACCCAGGGTCTCAGGCATGCAAGGCAAGCGCTCTACCACTGAGCCACCTTCCCAGCCCTGTGCTAATTTTTTGTAAGCATGAAGTTTAGAACAAAGCTTCTCTAAACCTGGAATAGTGATCTGGTATCATCAGATATTTCTTCAATATCTACTTAGTGGCCTTACTATGCTGAACACATTTTGAGTTTTCCTAACAGCTTTCTGAAGTTTTTCCTCCTTATTCTAATGGAATTGGAAAAATCCTTATACATAGGTGGGAACATGAAGCCTCAAAGGCTTCGAGTAATGAGCAATCAATCAGTGTTTCTGCCTTATTCTACACTAAATGATAAATTTTGAGTGAATAGTTTTTTTTTTTAAATTAGCTCTTCATATTATCAAAATATTACTTGCTTTTAGAATACGTAACCATATGATGACATACTTATTGAAAGCTATGTGCTCTCAATATTGTATCTCTGGTGCCCAGCAGAGCATCCAGCACACTGTAGATGGGCAGTCTAAAGAACGACTGAAGAACCACTGAACTTTATCTTGATCCTTGGCCCTTTTCTCCACATTGACACAGTATTCCTTTGTCTTTAATGTGCAGATCCCCAGCTACAGAACAACTATGCATGATGTATATTTTCATACATTATTAATGTAAATGTGAAAGCATGTAGATTAGATTTGTCTCTGTGGTCAGGTAGGTCAAATTTTGTGATTACTAAGCCTATGAGAAATTTGCATATGGCGTTTGATCATATGTGAAAATTGTTTAGGAATGTCTGGGTTGTGTGTATATGCCCATGTATGCATGCATGTAGAGGAACCAATTCTTTATTTACAGTTGGAGTTGGTGTGTGAGTTTTTTTGTTTGTTTCTTTTTTTTTGTTGTTAGTTGTGGGGCCTGAACTCTTGGTATGGGCACTGACCCTCAGCTCTTCAGCTCAAGGCTAGCACTTTACCATTTGAGCCAAACCTTTTCTGCTTATGTGATGCTGAAGAACGGAACCCAGGGCCTCATGCATGCTAGGAAAGCACTCTGCCACTGAGCCACCTTCCTAGCCCTGGTGTGTGGTTTTAATTCATTACATAGACTCCTTTCCCACCTGGGGATAGGAGAGCCTAAGAAAAAAAGGAGCCATACTTCTTCCTCTTCATCTCCCTAAGGTCGCATTGTTATTGCCATTTGGAAAGAAAGCCAGTATATTAAGCGGTGACTTTCTGCTGACTTTGTGCACATTTACTGAAAAAGGAATCCTTCAAAATGAGGATTCATTTTTACTGACCACTGTCAGAGGGCTGTTTATTACTGAAATTTATTTTGACATACAGACATATCAGTGATGTTTTAACTGTAGTGTTAACCACATGTCTATTGGAGAGCTTTATGAGAACAGAGACAATAAGTTACTCATAATCCTACCCTACAAATAGCTACCATTCTTTTTGTATTTTCTTCCAGTCTTTTTCGATGGGTTTTTCTGTAATTAAGTAACAACATTTATCATACTCATCTTCCCAAGTAATTTAAAAATTCTTCACAAACATTGATGTTAGTAAGTAGTGGATATTCATCAAGCAGGTATACTTCACTATTTTAACCTGCCTCTTTAATATTGAGATTTAGGCTGCTTTCAATCCTTGGCAACCAAATAACATGTTTGAAATTACTTTCTTTGTGCATAAGTTTTTGCCTATCTTTATTATTGTTTTCTGAACTCTCTTTCTATAAATGTTACTGAGCCAAAATGAATAGCCATTTTATAAGGTTCTTAAACATACTGCAGAGTCATTGTCCAGAGAAGTTACATCAATGAAATTCTCTGAGTGTGTGAAGGTAACCCTCTCCTTTTGAAAGGAGAGGAAAATGTACTTGTTGATAAACAAAAAGAATTACAGTAAATTTCCTTTGCGTTTTCAGGCAGATCCTTTACAGTGCCTAGTGTGTGCTAGTGTTTCAACTTTTGGTATGGCCTAGAATGTCATCTTATCTGAATAGTACAGTTGTTCATAGTTACTGTTTCATTATGGCACTTTCCTCCTTTGCAGCAGTCTATTAATAGTTGTGAATTGGATATGAAAGAGAGTCAAAAAGTCCCCTACCTTCTTCAGGGAAAGCGGGGTGTCTCTTCTAACATTTCTTTCTTTTCTTTTTTTTTTGTTTTTTTTTTTTGTTAGTCGTGGGGCTTGAACTCTGGGCTTTGGCGCTGTCCTTTTGCTCTTCGGCTCAAGGCGAGCGCTCTACTACTTGAGCCACAGCGCCACTTCTGGTTTTCTAGTGCTTTATTGGAGATAAGAATCTCACAGACTTTACTGCCCAGGCTGGCTTTGAACTGTGATCCTCAGATCTCAGCCTCCTGAGTAGCTAGGATTACAGGCATGAGCCACCGGTGCGCCTGGCTCTAACATTTCTTTAGGTGGCTTTAATCCTCCTACATGCTTTATTTCTCAATGTCAGTTGGTTGGCTTATGTATCCTCTAAGTAAATGCAAATGCTTCCTTCATTTGATCACACACAAAAAAAGTAGACCCCTTGCTTATAAAGTAGTTTAAAAAAAAAACTAAAGGAAGTAGTAAGTAAAGCATTTAGCTTTCTGAAACAATTCAGATGGGGATAGGAAGTTGGTTTTAAATGGCTTAAAGGGGATTAGGGTTTTAAAGTTGGAGAAGGAGTTTGGTGCTTTGGTTCGTCGTGCTATTGCTTTTAAAAGATTACTTCTATATTGACAATGATTCTCCCTGGAGTTTAGTCAATTTTAAGACTGTACTGAAAACAAGAGGGCTTCTTTTTGGTTGTTGTTTATACAAAATGATTGCTTAGAGTTAACAGGCTGAATTCTGAAGCCCTCCTTTCTGAACAGTAGTGTGAGGATCTATCACCAGGGAGAATCTAACAGAGGTTGTTTAATGCCCTTAATTGAGATTATCTGAGTTTTGGAGTTAAATTACATTAGGAAAATCTGGGTACAAACAGCCTCTTTGAAAGAGACACATACCTCTAAGAAAAAAGGTTTACAGTTCTTTATACAGTAGTATGAGCCCTTATTAATACATTTGAGTACTGACTGAGCAGTTAATAAAGATAAAATCTCAAAGATTGGTACAAGTGTTCATGTAATTAGCATAATATATAAAGCATGTTCATTATACATTTTTATACATTTATCATATGAAAATGCCATAAAGTTATTAGAAAAGCAGCTCTGGCAATCTTAGTAATTTCATAGTGAAACATACATTTGGGTTATAAAGTACAGCTAGTGAAGTGTTGAAAGTGGATTTCCTTATTCTGGTTCATCTTAAGAAACAAGTCATATTAAAATGGCCCAAGAACAGCAGTACTTCATTTATCTATGAGTGATCAAAGTTTATGCAACATTTTTCTCATCTTCCTCAGCTCCTGGACTTGTTTATGGTCTGGGATTGGTCTACTTACCTAGCTGATTATGGGCAGCCAGCTTCTAAGTACCTTCGTGTGAATCCAAACACAGCCCTTATTCTTTTGGAGAAGTAAGTATATTCTGAAAACTTTTTAAAATAACATTTTGGCAAGTTTTGATTTAGCCACAAGATGAAGAATTAGAAATTTCTACAAAGAGAAAGATTTAGATGGACTTCAAAAGCAAATTCCATTTTAATAACCAAAAGGGACTTGTGGATGATGGTATGTTTTTGTTTGTTGGTTGGTTGGTATTGTAGCCTGAATTTTGCAAGCGTAATTGGCCTTCCTGATATGTTCACTGGAGGGTTATGGATGTACTTCAGTGGTAGAGTGCTTGACTATGCAGTGCCAGGCCCTGGGAGTTTTGAAGAAAATGCAAAAAGGAAAAGTTAACTGGAGATAGATACAGAGATACTTCAAAAAATAAGAGAAAACATATCTTGTAAAATATGGTCAGGGTTTGGCGTATTTGCCACCATATCTCCTGGACTCTTTGAAAATAGAATAATGTGAGTTTAAAAAATAACATTGTAAAAACACCTAGCAGATTTCCTGGAGCATCTTGTCCAGCTAAACACAGACTGAGGTGTTGCTTTTTCCTCTCCATCTGTGGTACACATTGTCTTCAATCAGTCATGTTTCATTTTAAGTATTACAATTAAGACTTTCAGCTTGTAAATTAAAATTGTTATTTCCCCAGATTTCAAAAGAGCTGTGTGTGTTTGATTGGAAAGAACATCAGGAACTGTTTAAGAGAAATATAATATTTTTAATGTCACAAAGCACCTCTGAGACAAAAAGATGACTTTGAATTTTCTGTTGCTGTTTTCTCCTTTTACCTGGTTTTGCTATAAATGTGATTAATGGAGACCAAATAGGGTATTTTAGCATAGCTTACGGAGTAATAAAGAAAACAGTATGATATTTAGAACCTAACATTTTTTAGTTACATACTAATGTGCAAAACCATCACACTTAATGGAGAAAGTATAAGACAAAGGTGATAATTTTGTGTCATTTCTATAGCTGCAATTTTATTAGTATCTATTTGTGTGGGTGTGTGTTGGTACTAGAGATTGGACTCAGGGCTTTGGCTTTTTTGCTTACAATGGTTAATTGGAGATAGTGACTCTACAACTTTTCTGGGATGACTTTGAACCTTGATCCTCCAGGTCTTAGCTTCCTGCATCGCTAGGATGATAGGTGTGAGCCATCGGCAACCTGCCTAGTACCAGTTTTTTGAAGAATATTTGTCAGGCCTAGGATCATTGTACAATAATCAGAATATGCCAAGTGGTGTGTTTTACTTGTGACAGCACAGTGTTTAATTTCTATCTAAGCTTCTTTGTTTACATGTGTTTCTAGGATGAAGGATACTAACAAAAAGAACAATATATTTGCTCAGTTCAGGAAGAATGATCGTGACAAACAGAAGCTGATAGAGACAGTGGTGAAACAGCTGAGAAGTTTGGTGAACGGCATGTCTCAGCATACATAGACTTCACATGGCTGGCACTCAGGGAAAGCAGATCCATGACTGAGCCTCAGCTCCTAACAAGCACGGCTTACAATACAGAATTCAAAAGTACAGTAGAGAAAAATCCACTGTGGAGGTCTTAAACAAGAAATAACAAATACCATTTGTATGGATTTTTAAATAATTAAGTGCTATTTTATATATGGAAAACATGACAGTTTTTCAATTTTAGGAAAAAAGGCAGAGCTGTAATATATAAATAAAATTGTATATGAAACTGGTTGCAAATATATTAGAGGAAAAACTTATGCCTCTACTTATAAGTATTTTTTTCTATTTAAACTTGAATGAGCTTCAGTGTACGGTTTTGGAATGCAATCATGTCTGATGTGAGAGTATTTCACTGTCATTTTTGGACTTAACAGCTTTTTGTTTTCGCCTCAGTGTGATTTAAATAAAGTTTTTATTCTGCTGATTCTGAGCAGGAAATATGTAAAAATTTAAAGCTTACTAGCATCAAACTTAGTAAGGATGTGAATTATTTGTTTTACTTGGGTGGTTTAATTTAGCCTTTCAGAATATGAAGAAAATGTTTTGGATTTTCTAAAGATGTAATGTTGTGTTTACTAGTTACAATTTCTATGTCTTGCTTGTACCCACCTCACTCTGGCTGAGTTTTGTTCAGGTTAAAGGAGGCTTACCACTTCAGGGGCAGCTTGTCTACGGCAGGTGGCATGTTCTCCTATGCAGCGAGTCGCCACCACAGTCCAGTCAAAGGACACACCACAAAGCTATATCCTCTCTGTGGAAACAGAAAAATTTAGCTAAATTCTGGAATGTACATTTTCCTATGTATGAGTCACCATGATCCAAATGCCTGTGTAAATCTGACCCTTATTTCTCTGCGTTGTATTTATGCTGAACACCCACTTTGCATTTTTCAGATTTATACCTGTAAGACTGTACCTGATTCTGTAAAATAAGTGTAAAGAACTATGTTTACTTCTCCTGGTTTCAGGATGAAATATTAAAAGGTTGAGGAAGTTGTTGAAAACTGTATTGTGTGCAATCAGAGCTTCTCATTTAAAACTTCTTCCTCCAGGAAAGATGTTTTTAATACCCTAATTATTAGATGGGAATGACATCAAAACAAAAAACATTTGTTCTCTTGACTAGCTCATCTCTTAAAAGGTGTTGCATTTAAAAAAAACACTATTTCTCAAAAAAAAATATGGTAACCCATCTGACACAATCAGGACGGAGAGGACCCCTGTCACTCAGCTCTGTCTTTAAAAGCGGAGGAATGTGCCTGACCCTCGTTGCCCTTCCCAGCCCAGGGGGTCTGGGGCTGCCTCCCACGGCCTGGAGCAGACCCGGGTGTCTCTTCTCTACTGAGAATCCACACACTCCACCACCCAGCTTCTTCCAGCACCCTCTCACACAGCTCTGGGCCCAGGTCACACGTTAGGGAAGGAGGGTGCTCAGAGCTGAGGCATTTGGAGTCCTCCGAAGGGACAAAGCCTGTCTGACTGGGAGAAAGGGAGAGGGGAAAGGAGGAGAATTTCGTTCTTGAGTCCGGAATGGTGGCTCAAGGGTATGGGAGATGTCTGCTGCTTTGGCTTGTCTTTGGAGTCTTTGCAAAGCTTTGGCAGCAACGAACGAAAGTACGGTTTCCTGAAGGAACTCTGCAGTGGCAGATCAGGAGCTGGAGAAGAGCAAAGGAGAGCAGAGCAACGCCAGCCCTTTCATCTTGGAGTGGCCAAGAGGAGGGAAACTTAAGGCGTGGGGATCCCCGAGAGCCGGGGCCAGCCAGCAGCCGGGGGGGGGGGCCTTGGTGGAGTCGGGAAGTTCAGGGCGCAAAATCCCAGTTAGCGGGAGCGTGCACAGCTTTCGAGCTTGGCTTGGGGCTGAGCTGCCACGCCCAGCTTCGACCCCCTCAGTGAGCTGCCCACCCCACTCGTTGCTCGTCCCCGGCGCTTTAAATATGCATAAGCGCGTCACCGAGTGTGAAGCGGATCCGTCCGCAGGGAGGGAGCCCATACCTATATAATCGTGTCCGGGGCAGGCGGAGAGGCCCGAAGGAGGTGGGGCAGGGTCTGCAGCCCTGGGGATCGCTGCTCGGGTTGACACCACCACACCGGTGAGTTGCTTCTCTCTTTGCCCTGGCTAGCTGCTTCTACCCTTGGCCGTCTGGGGTCCTGGGAGAAGGAAGGGGATATTTGGGCAGGGAAAAGGTCCTGAGCGAGCCCGCCACGAGGAAGGCTTGTTCCCTAAAGGGTCACTGCAGCCTTCCACTGACAATGTATCTGTCGAGCAGAGAGCTTGCCCGCTCTTACTCTTGGGAAGCCTGGGCCCTTTGCTGACGGAACAGGTGAGCTCTGCGCCCTCTCTGAACCCTGTTTCTTGTGTCCTTCCCTCCATCATCCCCCCCCCCCAGTCTGGTCATGGTTCCCTGGGGACTGAGCTGCCTGTCGGTGCTGGGGGCGGTGGGCACGGCTCTCCTGTGCACCGGCCTGCTGCTCAGCTTGGCCCAGTACCTCTGGACCCTCCGCTGGACTCTGAGCCGGGACTCGGCCTCCGCCCTGCCTCTGCCCAAGGGCTCCATGGGCTGGCCTTTCTTCGGGGAGACGCTGCACTGGTTGGTTCAGGTGAGCAGATTGTAAGTCTCCTTTTCCCACAAGGCTTCCACTTGACCTCCATCACTCCCAATGGTCCTGGGGTTCCTAACCAGACCTTTCCAGCGCCCCAGATAAGGGAATACTACTCACAGCTCGCTCCTTTGCCTAGCTACTCTCCACACCAAAAGGTTTCCCCAAAGCAACTTAAACTTTTCCCAAAGGACTTGGAGATGAAAGAGGCTTTAGGAAGAGATCACTACGTTCAGCCAGCATAGCCAGGAGCCAGGGACGTGTCAAGCCCTGGGGCATGCATTCTGAATCTCCAAGTCCTCAACTTACTCTGGGTATAGGAGTTCTTGCATTCCCTAGGGTACCAATGAGGCCCATTTGGGACCTTGTTTTGGAAAACAGACAAAAAAAAAAAAAACAACCAGCCAATCTAGGCTTCAGAGCCCCTGAGGGCCTCGTTCTCCAAACCTGTCTTCCCCTTGCCCGGCAGGGCTCTCGCTTCCACAGTTCCCGCCGCGAACGTTATGGGCCAGTATTCAAGACGCACCTGCTGGGCAGGCCGGTGGTCAGGGTGAGCGGCGCGGAGAACGTGCGCACCATCCTGCTGGGCGAGCACCGCCTGGTGCGCAGCCAGTGGCCGCAGAGCACCCACATCCTTCTGGGCTCGCATACGCTGCTAGGAGCGGTCGGTGAGCCGCACCGACGGCGGCGCCAGGTGAGCAGAAAGCCTGAGAAACGCACCTGACAGGGGTCGGGCCTGGGCCGGGAGTTGGGGTACACTGAGAACTCGATAGAGATCCCCGCTGCCCAATCAAATAGCCTTAGGCCAGTCTCTTAACCTCTCTGGTTTTGATCAATAAAGTCCGGGCAGGATCTTCCGTAATTGTAGAGAATGTTGAGTGAAGACATGGTGGAGGAAGCATAGGTCCCTGCATGGGTTTGGGGTGGGGCTTCCCCCCAAAGCTTCCCTGGACAAAGCAAAACTAGAGGGAACAAGTTGAGGTCGGAGCTGCTTAGAAGAGGAAGAGAGCAGTCTTGGCCGGCCTGCTCCGGAATCACGGCGCCAAGGAGGCCAGCCTGCCCCCAGCTCGGATCCTCGTGCTGGTTCCAGGTCCTGGCGCGCGTGTTCAGCCGCACGGCGCTGGAGCGCTACGTGCCGCGCCTGCAGGGGGCGCTGCGGGGTGAGGTGCGCGCCTGGTGCGCCGCGCCCGGACCCGTCGCGGTGTACGAGGCAGCCAAGGCGCTCACCTTCCGCATGGCCGCGCGCATCCTCCTGGGTCTGCGGCTGGACGAGGCGCGGTGCGCAGAGCTCGCCCGGACCTTCGAGCAGCTGGTGGAGAACCTCTTCTCACTACCCTTGGACGTGCCCTTCAGCGGCCTGCGCAAGGTACCGCCCTAAGCTCCATTCTTGGGGCTCCGTGATGCGAGGGCACATCCCAGGCAGAGTCTGGATGCCCTGGGTGGCACCCCATCACCCAGGCCGTCTCCAGAATCTCACCCCTAGACGGCCTGGGTGATGGTTGATGGGCACAGGAGGCACAGATTCGGTGGTATCTGGGGCCAGCCACACACCCTCTCTTGGGGGAGACGTGTTCAAGCCAACGTAGCTTGCTGAGTTTGGGTCAGCAGGCATATAGCCAGTCTAGGCCTTGCAAGATGCTTGATGGATGCAGAACAAGTGGGAAAGCACCAGAGCCGCAGTCACAGCCCCAAACAGGGTGCTGAGCAGAAGAGGGTGGTTGATTTCCCCCGCCCCTGCCCACCCGGATCCAAGACCTCTTCAGGCTTCAGAGGGGACAATGGGCTGAGAGCAGCATCCCTCTTTACCTCTCCCAACACCCTGGGGTTTCCCATTGTGTGAGTTTTCTGGTTTTAGGTGCCTGGATAGAAAGACTAGGTATGTATAGAGGGTCATGTTGTGTGCTTGTCCCCTCGGATACATTTTCTGATTTAATTCTTGCAGCCTGTAAAGTGTTATCACTCCCATTTCACTCATGAAACGGGCTCAGTGAGGTTGAATGACTTAACCAGGGTCATACAGCCGAGTATGGGCAAAGACAGAATTTGGACCCAGTACTTGGGGTACAAAACTCAAGTGTTTCATTTCTGTTCCTCCTGGGAAGAAGGGATGTTTTTGCATTGCTTGCTCCCTAAATGCTGGAGAGGCATCCATTCCTCTTGCCCCTGCCCTTACAGAAAGGAATGCGTAGTGCAATCAATAGTGTTCCCAGCAGAGCTTTCCTGTTTGCTCTTTCTTCTGAGCCCTAGCTCCTACTACCCAGGGCAGTGGAAAGGACAACAGACTGTTTCTGCCACAGGGCTCAGTGCCCTGCCCGCTCCCCACTCAGATGACACTATCTTGCTGGGAGTGCACTGGTGAATGATCAAGACAGTGATGTTTGCAGGCAGTAGGCACGTTCCTGACCAATCTAAAAGACTCACATCAGGATCTAGGCAGAGCCAGCATAGACCTGAGGTTTTCTAGGTTGGTGGTCAAGCCTGCCTGGCCCCTGATCTTATTCCCCATGCCCTCTCTCCCTGGGCATCAGGGCATCAGGGCCAGAGACCAGTTACATCAGCACCTGGAGGAAGCCATCACTGAGAAGCTGCGTGAGGACCAGGCAGCAGAGCCAGGCGATGCCCTCAGCCTGATCATTCACAGAGCTAGGGAGCTGGGCCGGGAGCTGTCTATGCAGGAGCTGCAGGTAGGTGGCGGGAAGCTGCTGCTTCTCCTCTTCCCAGGGCACCCCACCCCTGCTGCACATTCAGAGTGTGAAAGAAGGGCACTCCTCAGGATGAGAACAAAGAGGAGACCTGGGTTCCAATGTAGCCTTGCCTGGTACTTAGAATCCAGAAAGGAGTAGTGTGGGGGGGGGGTGTTCCAAATGGAAAGCACTCACAGAAAACAACTCTCATGATTTCTTTCTACCACCTGGCCCTGGAGGGTGGGGCTCAGCCTTAGTTTCTTCTCTTAGAATGGGACTGAAAATTTCCATTTTGACCCTCCAATTGCATTAGGAGTTCTGAAGAAAAGGAGCAATGGGCTGAATCTTGGCGTGACGGGTGGCCACAACAGCCCTAGGGGCTGTGAAGGGAAGTGTCAGAGAGAATGGTCTCTCAGCCTTGACTAATCTAGGGGGGACTGACAACACCCCCTTCAGGCCAGGCCTCTTCAAGTGCAGCTAGAGCTTGGGAAGAAGGCCTGATTGGCTGCGGAATGTTGGGGTCCCGGGGATTCCATCTCAGCTCCCTGTTTTATCCAAGGCAGGTCCAGGAGTTAACCTCCAACCAGGTCAGTATTCATTGCAAGATACTATCAAGTAGTTAATCAAGTGCCAGATTCTGGGTTGGGATAATGCCTCCAGCCTTAAGGTAGGAGAGGGGAAGGCACACATTCACCCTAGAATCACAGAATCCTCTATAAATACACACACTGGTGCTGTCCAGCATGACAGTGGATGCAGGAGGGCAGAGGCAGCCTGAAGACGGAGGCTGGGGGATGTCCCTTCTTGGATAAAGCAGATTGTTTAGTGATACACTTGGACCAATCCAGTAAGCCAGAAGAAGACGACATTGCTGGCTGTGGGTGCCTTTGCTCCACCATAATCCTAGTGGTGACAGTCTGGTCAGGGGTTTGACTACCCACAACGTGAGCACCTCAGGTTCCACCCCTGTAAAAACAAACAAAACCCAAGAGCCATCACTGCGCCGCCGCACAGCGTTCACGTGAGAATCCAGGGAGTTACTAAAGATCTCAAGGCAGATGGATGGACTGGGCTGTGCTGCATGACTTTCTCAAGTGGCAGGTTTGGATTTGTATCCGTGTCAAGACCGAGCAGTGCACAGAGCCGCTGCGGTAGTAGCACTTCAAGGCTGGAAAGTTTGGATGCCTCCCCGGAGGGACTAAACTAGGGATTCAACGTCTTCCGGCCCGTCTGTCTTACAGGAGTCGGCTGTGGAGCTCCTCTTCGCGGCTTTCTTCACCACGGCCAGCGCCAGTACGTCGCTCATCCTGCTGCTGCTGCAGCATCCGGCAGCCATCACCAAGATCCAGCAGGAGCTGGTGGCGCAGGGGCTGGGGCGCGCGTGCTATTGCGCGCCCGGAGCCGCGGGGCTCCGGCCCCACTGTGGCTGTGAGCCCGACCTCAGCCTGGCGCTGCTGGGCCGCCTGCACTATGTGAACTGCGTGGTGAAGGAGGTGCTGCGCCTCCTGCCGCCGGTGTCCGGGGGTTACCGAACCGCACTGCGCACCTTCGAGCTAGACGTAAGTGTGCTGCGCGCCCTCCCCGCCACCCGCGGGGTCAGAGGAGGGTGGGGAGAGGAGCAACAGACAAGATCCCTCTCTCTCCCGGGGTCTCGGTTTTCCCACCTGTAAAATGGGACGAACCCTACTTCTACCCTACTATACCCTCTCCAGGAAGAAAGGTAAATAGCTTGTCGCTAGATTAGGCAAGATTAGGAATTTTGTGTGTCAGCTTCTATCAGTGATCCAGGTCCACTCAGGAGTGTTAGAATTAAAAAAAAAAAAGTAAGCAACCATATTGTTCTCTGCGCTGCACTCCCTACTAGCCAGGGAGTGTAGATGGGATCAAAGGTGACGCCCCTCTCCCCTGGCTCCCTCGCTGGATCTAATAACCAGTGATACCAGTCCTGGGCCCAGGCTTAGGCTGCATTCCCAGAAGCGCTTGGGAATTTAATCGCAATGTTCTCAGGCTGTGCTGGGCTGAGCAAGGTTAAGGTCTGGGCTGCACTCCATTCAGTCTGGTCCTCAGTTTACTTATTCTCTGGAAGGAAGCTGGCTTGTTCCTTTCCAGCTCTGATATTCCAGTGATATTCCTGGGCTGTGTGGTGAAGTGGCAGCATTTGGGAATTAGTGCCTAGGCCTATCACCCCAGCCTGAGAACACAAAGCCCAGGGGCTAGGTGGGCCCCTGGCGGAGTGAGCACCCTGGGTCTAGAGGTACAGCTCAGTGGTAGTGTTTGCTTAGAGTGTGAAAGGCCCTGGGTTCAATCCTCCAACCCCAAAGAGTGGATTCTGCCCCATGGGGGGCTCCATGCAGAGGGAGGGCACTAGGACCCATAACTTCCTCTCAAGTGGAGGGAAGAGAGCCGTCCCCCCCCCAGGTGTGTGAAACTTGGAAATCATATTTTATTCTTTACTTGCCTCAGGGAAGTTGGGGAGAGCACAGGACCAGGGAAGGTCAGGGGGAAGATAGAGAGGGGACAGAGAGGGGGTGATCATAGGCACTTTCCAATGGGAAAATGAGGGATTAGAGAGAACAGAGCTGTTCCTGGGGTGACTCCAAGATGTCCTTTCTCTCTAGTGAAAACCTCTCAGCAGTTCTGACATTCCATCCCAGGCACATGGAACAGGCTTGGGGAACCAGAAACCTGGAGATGAGAGCAAGAGAAGCCCAGAGAATGGAAAATATCACAAGTCGGAAGGGGCGGAGAATAGGGATGTGACTTAATGTTAGAGCACTTGCTGGGGATCTCACTGTGTTTTCCATTCCCAGCACAGGGAAACAAAGAAGAAGAAAAAAACCACAGAATGGAGGTTGATGGGGGTGGAAAGGGAATTGCAAAGTTGTCTTACAGTGTATTAAGGATTCCGGGTTACGTATGCGCGTCTTCTTAAAGGATGGCTGATGTGAACATACTGTTCAGGGGTGGGTGACAAGGACCGGGAATTACTAATCAGAGGTGGGGGGCTGTCCTTGTCATTTGCGTTGTTCCTCAGGGCAGCTGGCAGATGCGGGGCTGGAATATAGATCTAATATCACCAGAAAAGGGACGGATAAAGACACGGGGAAATAAACACTAGTTCCGTTTGCTGGTTCCCAGTAGGCTCCAGACCTGTTCCAAATCCTCCCAACAAAGCAGGCAATTTTATTCAGGCTCTACCCATTAAGAAATGTAGGGGAGAGAGCAAGAGATAGAGGTGGGGAGGGAGAGGGAGAGAGAGAGAATATGTCCAAGGTCTTATAGCTCACCAGTGAAGGGGGTTGGCTTCCTGATGAATCCGCTTCCCATTGGTTTTCCCAAAACCTATTTGGCGCATCTGGGATAGAGTGGATGGGTTCAGGCCATTTCCAGGTGCATTGTGGTCAGGGTGGTCCCCTCACTTCCTCGTAGGGCTACCAGATTCCCAAAGGCTGGAGCGTGATGTATAGCATCCGAGACACCCACGAGACGGCCGCAGTGTACCGGAGCCCTCCGGAGGGCTTCGACCCGGAGCGCTTTGGCGCTCGGAGTGAAGATGCACCCGGCTCCCCTGGCCGCTTCCATTACATCCCGTTCGGCGGCGGTGTGCGCAGCTGCCTGGGCCAGGAGTTGGCGCAGGCTGTGCTCCAGCTGCTAGCAGTGGAGCTGGTGCGCACTGCGCGCTGGGAACTGGCGACGCCCTCCTTCCCCGCCATGCAGACCGTGCCCATCGTGCACCCAGTGGACGGACTACGACTGTTTTTCCGTCCGCTTGCAACATCGGCCGCGGGGGATGGGCCGCATCTCTGACCTGCAGCGTTGCGACTCCGACTCCTGGGGCCTTGCAGTGTGCTTACTGGTTCACCTAGTTCCCTAGTTCCACAAACTTTTCACGGGATGCCGCTCTGCCAGGGACTGGGAGGAGGAGCGGGCGCCGCAGTCACCTTGCGGGAGGACAGTCTCGCCAGGGAGAAGGTGTTTCTTGCTCTCTGCACCTTGCAGAATGAAGGTGGTAGGTTTAAGTCTCTTCGCCACTTTCCAAGATCGCAAAGCTGGGATGGAGAAAACCGATCGATGCCCCACGGGTGTAACCCGGTTTCACCTTTCCGTGGCAATCGGGTAGGATCACGGGTCCTGGTGTGTGTGTGTGTGTGTGTGTGTGTGTGTGTGTGTGGTGTGCACAGGGAGTGTGGATATTCCGCCTATCCCACCTTTCAAGCAAGCCAGGACGCCAGTATGAGACCCTGATCTGACACTGGGCAAGCTGAGAGGTCGAGCAGCAGCTCGGAAGGCCCAGAGAACCTTTTCCCCGTCCTGTTAGAAACTCAACATCAACGAATTCAGCTGGAACCTTCTTTTAAATTCCCACTTCAAGAATGCACTTAATCGTCCTTTTTTTTTTTTTTTAAGCAGGGAGAATTTGACCAAAGAGAGGCTGGTTCATCAGAGGTTGAGACAGAATCTCTTCATGGGAGGTTGAGATATAATCAGAGAGGTTTGGGATATTTGTAGTCAAAACAGGAAGGCCAAGAAATAAAATTTCCTGCCAGCTCTTGAGTAAGGTGGCTGGGGCTTAGCTGGGCAGCTGCTCCCTGGTGAATGAGATCAGAGGGAGGGTGGTGCTCACCAGGCCCTACCTGAAGGATCCACCCCAGCATACCCAGAGAAGAAACTGGTAATGGGCAGCCTCGGCCCCCGAGCCTAAGCATGCTGGTGGACTCCGGGCTGTGAATTCTCTCTGCAGTGACTGGTGGCAGAAAGCTCTGGAATTACTGTGTCAATATCCTCTATGGCAGAGGGGCAAAGAGACTAATGTCTCCTGAGGAGCCAGCAACAGGCTACCAGACTGCTGGCCATGCCCTGCTTCCCCAACCTCCAACATTTTGCCCCCTTCCACCATGCCACCCCCTAAATTGATGTCACTTTGAAGGCTTTGGCCTTTTCAGACATTCCTATTCTGATTTGAGGACCTTCTGGCCTTTCCTATCCAAAAGGTCCCACCACTGTTTAAATCAAAGCCAAGATGTCAGGAGTGCCATCACTCTCCACAGCCACCGCGATCTTCCCACAGGCCTGGGCAGCTTGGCATGACTGGTGAGCCAGGAAATTCGCCATACAGGCCTGAGCTGACCCTGTAGTGAACCAGAAGGAGACCAGTGCCCTCCTGAACTTATGTTTAAGGTGGATTCTGGGGCCTGAAGAAAAGGGGGGACAGCAGAGTTAGCAGCTGAAGAGCTCAGTGGGTCCTTCCCACCTCATACACCCCCGCCCCCCAACAGGGCAATTTCTCACCTGTGGATCCAGTGCCAGACTCTGAGCTTAGCAGACACCAGAGACTGCAAAGGTGGCAGGCTGCAGTCTCCCCTCAAGAAGCTCTTGAAAGCACAGATGAGGACATCCCAGTCTGAGCAGCACAGATCTGGGTGTGGAGGTCAAAAGACTCTGCTTCAAGGCTCCTTCTGATTTGAGGAGAAAAGTAAAGGAGAGGCCTTGCAGAAGTCCACAGAGCAGCTGGTTTCATAAGACTTAGTTAACCTACTCTGGAGTCTGGAGTAACCATAAACTGTAGGGGTGCCTCCACATTTACTCTAATTTCCCATCCCTACATCTTTGTTAGTAATTTTAGTGACTAGGCGAGCTCCTGTTCCAGTAGCTCTAAATTCTCTGGGGAAGGACCAGATGTGGGTCTTCTGGACTTCTTAGGCTCCTGGAGGGAGGCAAACAAAAAAAAAAAAAAGGCAAGCATCTGTCTGGAGAGAAAAGAAAACGGGTCTTTAACACAGAGGGCCTGGGGCAGGGGTTGGGGAGCTTCTCCTTGGAGGTGACACAGAAGATGTTGGAAGGAACCAGTCTGCAGTGGCCCGAGGGAGGGGCAAACCAACTGAGGGAGCTGCAGATACCGAACCCTAGAGGCGGAATGAGCGCTTGGGAAGAGTCTGTGGGGGCTGGAAGACAGAACGTGGAGAAAGGGCCTGGTGGCGACCCGAGTTCTAGGACTTTGTTTCCTCTAAGCCTTTGTCCTCTGCACAAGTAAACAGACACGCCCCTTCCCTTCTCTACCCCTAGGGCAATTTGGAATGCTGTTTTGTAAATGTTTTGTTTTCCATTGAATCAAGCCCCGCCCCCCCCCAAGAAAGCTTGGCAAAGTTCCTAGATCAAAGTTCTGCTCGGGCTGTTAATTTATGGATCCTTCTGCCCCCTTCAAGATGTCCTTTAGTGATCTTTTATTCTTATATTTAATCTTTTTCTTCTGGATACCCCCGTGGGTCTCTTTAGCAGGTAGATTTAAATGATAATAATACCGCCCCCTCCGACCCCCATGGCAATTTCCAGTGCCCAGGCCTCGTTCATCTCGTGATCGGGAGCGCTGAACTTGGCGGGGTGGCCCTGCCGAGTTCACTCAGATGTCACGGTCCGGCCGAGCAGGGGTCACAGGCGGGTCAAGCCGGAGGACTGAGACTGGGCCCCAGGTCACGCCCCTGCCAGCGGGGCTTGCACACCGGCCTCGGGGCTCTCCAAAAAAAAAAAAAAAAAGCTCAGGATTTTTGAGAATTTAACCTCCAGCGAGATTCGCCCTCGTGGCTCCCAGCGCCCCAAAGCAGGTCCACATTCTTTACAGTTACCGCCAAGTTAGAAGAAATAATGGTAGGAGAATTCGCCTCCCAGACCAAGGAAGCGCTCCGGAGTGCTCCGGAGACGCGCTCACTTCCCCGAAACACGCCCCGTGGCGTTCCAGGCTTGGACTGTGCAAGTCCTAACGATTGGAGCAGATACTTCGGACCCCTCGAAGTTTGGGGACAACCACAGGAGGGCTATGTATTTAACAGTCTTCGGGACCCAAGGGTTTTCCATTTTCCCGAAGCGCGGGGCGCGCATCTGCCAGTCACAAACGCGCGTCACTCTGTTTCGTTTTCGGCGCTGCTGGTGCGTCCAGCGCCTGCACCAAGATCACACGTGGCCCTGACTAACTGGTCCCCCAAGCGGCCTGGCGGGGCCCGGAGCGCACTGCGCATCTGGCTGTCCAGGAGGCAGGTACTACTGGCCCCACAGGAGCGGCTGGTTGGAATTGGACAGAGTCCAGAGGACCCAATTCCCGATGCGGAGTCCTCCCAGGCTCGCCTTAGCGGGAGGAGTGAGCCTGGGTTCAGGGCCAGCGTGAGGGGGAAAGCGCGCGCACGGTGGGAGTGTAAACGGTCCAGACCGAGCTAGTAACGCAGCCCAGCGTGCCTGGTTCTGAGGGAGAGTATTTGCAACCAGAATCTCCCTTTGCTAACTCACAAGCGCTCTGAGTTGTAGAGGGTGGGGAATGATCTCCTGCATCCTAAACGGAAGGAAACGGGCATAAGGACTTGCGATGGTTTTGCCCAAGATCAGGCAAATAGAGAAGGAGGTAAGGACGCAGCGGCTCTCCTCCCTCTGCGCAGCCTGGGGTGTGCATCTTCACGGTCCGTAGCTGGGACTATGAGCCCCGAGGCCTCAGGAATTGGATCGGTGTGGCCAGGTCGCACAGCCAGGCATCGACTACCCAGCTGCGGATGAATGGTTCTCCACGAGGCCGCCACTGGGTCGCCGAAGTGCGGCCATTAGGCCGACTTGAACACCTTCCTACCTGCTGGCTCCTGCTAGGTGGCAGGGGAACTGGGACTCGCCCTGCCCAAGTGGCTCTTGCTAAGATTCCGGTCCAGGGATCGACTTGATTGATATCCTCAAAAGAGAGGGCGACCTCTCGGCGTGTTGGTTCCCGTTTGTTCTACGTGTCTGTGGGCGACTCCGCTGGGTGACGGTTCCCCCAAGGCCTTTACTTCCCCGGCAGGTGGAAAGGAGCCCGTGCAGCTCCGGTGAATGAAAAGCCTGGAAGGCGGCTTTGAGCCGGGGCGGCCGGACGGGAGTGGGGGGGGGGAGGAGGGAGAAAGGGGAGGGATCCCGAAGACACCGCCAGGAAGCCCAGCTCCTCACTCATCCGAGCTCCGGCCCACCCCCCCCTTAATCCCACTCCCCGCTGGGTGGATGTGGGCGCACCTTGGATGGGGGGAGGTGTTACTCCCAGCCCCGCACCCCAGGAGGCGCGCTCCGAGGGAAGCAGCCACCGCGACGCCTCTGTCTCGGCGTGGAACAAACGGTTAAAAGATTTTTGGGCAGCGCCTCGCGGGGGGGAGGAGCTAGGGGCCCAATCCTCAATTAAAGATGAACTTTGGGGGAATTAATTTGACCAAGGTAACTACGTGGGCAGTAACCTGGACCGCCTATAAAACAAGCGCGCGCGGCAGGGTCTGGAGCGCTGGCGGCGGCGGCAGGTGGCGCGGGAGGCCGCGGTGTGCCATGGGGCTCCCGGCGCTGCTGGCCAGCGCTCTCTGTACCTTCCTGCTGCCGCTGCTGCTCTTCCTGGCTGCGATCAAGCTCTGGGACCTGTACTGCGTGAGCAGCCGCGACCGCAGCAGCGCCCTGCCTTTGCCCCCCGGGACTATGGGCTTTCCGTTCTTTGGGGAGACCTTGCAGATGGTACTGCAGGTAAGGAAGCTTAGGGCGTGGGACTGGGCGCTTACCCGGAGCCCGGCTCGGTTCTGGTCTTGGCTGAAGCCGGAGGTGTGCGTGTGTGTGTGTGTGTGTGTGTGTGTGTGTGTGTCGGGGCGTGGGGTGGGGGGAGGACGGAGGAGGGAATGGGGGTGGGCGAGTTGTAGCCTAGGACTGAGGCTAGGAGGCCGGGACTAGCGGGAGGCGCGACGGTCCCCCCGGCGCCCCCCTCACGCCTTCTGTCTCCTCCTCCACCACCTCCCTTGCCCAGCGGAGGAAGTTCCTGCAGATGAAGCGCAGGAAATACGGCTTCATCTACAAGACACATCTGTTCGGACGGCCCACGGTGCGGGTCATGGGTGCCGACAACGTGCGGCGCATCTTGCTGGGAGAACATCGGCTGGTGTCGGTGCACTGGCCGGCGTCGGTGCGCACCATTCTGGGCTCCGGGTGTCTCTCCAACCTGCACGACGCCTCGCACAAGCAGCGAAAGAAGGTGAGGGCGGAGGATCCACGCCTAGGGAGGGAGGGAGGGAGACCTCATTCATTGGAGGTGCTGGCGAGTGGCGGCCGCGCGAGGCGCGGACTGCAACCCTCCCGAAGCCTCCTTTACCTTTCCCACCCGCGGCTGGAGGGATCCGCAGAGGCTGGGGGTCACCCGCCACGGCGGATGTTCTCACTGTGTGCCCCTTGGGGTGCAGGTGATCATGCGGGCTTTCAGCCGCGAGGCGCTCCAGTGCTACGTGCCAGTGATCGCCGAGGAGGTGGGCAGTGGCTTGGAGCGGTGGCTGAGCTGCGGCGAGCGCGGCCTGCTGGTCTACCCCGAGGTGAAGCGCCTCACGTTCCGCATCGCCACGCGCATCCTGCTGGGCTGCGAGCCCCTGCGGGCCGGCGGGGAGGAGGGCGAGCAGCAGCTCGTGGAGGCCTTCGAGGAGATGACCCGAAACCTCTTCTCGCTGCCCATCGACGTGCCCTTCAGCGGGCTGTACCGGGTAAGAACGACGCGCGCCGGGTGGATCCCAGGGAGGCGGGGAGCCGGGCCTTTGCTGACCGTCACGCACTCTCGGCGCTCAGGGCATGAAGGCGCGGAACCTCATCCACGCGCGCATCGAGGAGAACATCCACGCCAAGATCCGCCGGCTGCGGGCCGCGGAACCGGGAGAGGGCTGCAAAGACGCGCTGCAGCTGCTGATCGAACACTCGTGGGAGAGGGGAGAGCGGCTGGACATGCAGGTGAGCCCTGTGTGTGTGTGTGTGCTTGCGTGTGTGTGTGCGTGCGTGCGTGTGTGTGTGTGTGTGTGTGTGTGTTGCAAGGTTTGGTCCCCCTCACTTTCTAAGCACAACTCTTGGGGTCCCCAAAGGCGCCGCTGCCTGGGACCCAACTTCTTGGCATGGGCACCCAGCCCGGCCTGCCACGATCAGGTCAGGAAGAGGCTGAACCAGAGGGTACCCTCGCCTCTCCAGGTTTCAAAGGGACGTTGAACATTCGCAAAATGTTAATAAAGAAACTCGGGCGATTTTTTAAAAAGAAAATCAGGGTCCCTGTGGGAGGCACAGGGTGCTGCCCTCCTCTTCTGGGCCTAGCCAAAGGGTTTCACGCTTTCTTTAAAGATGAGTTCCTTGGCTCCCCATCAGCAAAATGTTTCACCCTTCTAGTTTTGCCTTATGAATGAATGTTCAATCGGGTTCTGAAAAAGCTCCCTGCAAAACTGTTCAACCTGAAAACGGCCGTCTTACTCCATTCTTAGGCGCTAAAACAATCTTCAACCGAACTCCTCTTTGGAGGGCATGAAACCACGGCCAGTGCGGCGACATCTCTGATCACTTACCTGGGGCTCTACCCACACGTTCTACAGAAAGTTCGAGAGGAGCTGAAGAGTAAGGTAGGAGGATTCTGGAAGATTCTAGATGGTTCCTTATTAGCTTAGGGTATTCTGCTCCTTAACCACCTTCCTAATGTACCCGAGTTATATAAGTATCTTTGAGTATTCACCTTGGAGCCATGGACTGGTTCATGGCCTGGGTGGGCCAGTGGGGGAGGGGGGAGAAAAATCACCCGTGGGAAATAAAAAGGAGACAATCTTGAGCTAGGATCCACCTGAGCAGGGTTTGACCTTACATTCCCACCCCTTCTCCACTCTCCTTGCTGATTTGCTGAGCCCTGGAGATTTCTTGAGTTTGGGTGTTTAAAGGCTGGGGGGTGAGCGGGGGTAGTGTGAACAGTACAGATAGCTAGCTGATTAGGATGGGCAGTGATGGGGCAGGGGTGGTGAGCAAATTTCTCTTAGAATTGTAGGCTGTGTATTTGGGCTGAGGGGTGGAGACAAATGGTCCCTTGCTGCTGTTCCCCCCCCCCCATCTTGAGGCCTTTTGGGGTTTCTTTGCCACTTAAGTCCTGTTTAGGTCTGCTAGGCTGATTTTATTGGAACACAAATAACCATTCACCTCTGTATGCCTGTTTGGTTAGGGCTTACTTTGCAAGAGCAATCGCAACAACAAGTTGGACATGGAAATTTTGGAACAACTTAAATACACTGGATGTGTTATTAAGGAGACCCTTAGACTGAATCCCCCCGTTCCAGGAGGGTTTCGGGTTGCTCTGAAGACTTTTGAATTAAATGTGAGTTGAGTTCTTCCCCTGATAAACCCTAACTAACCCTCTGCCTTTTTGTGTGGTTTTTGTCCTACCCTGTCTTAAATTCTTTATGGCTTAAATTATGGCTTAAATTCTTGACGCTTTTGCAAACATGATCTTGTCCCTCCCTTGGGACATAGATTCCAGTCACCCCAATTAGCCCCTTCCTTTCCTGTCACGCTTCTCTTTTAACTCATAATCTGCCCCCCATCACATTGGTGGTGGCTTCTTAAAGTTAAATTTAAATTAAAGTTAAAGGCCCAATCCTTGGGCCCTCAAAATCTTTTACAGGGATACCAAATTCCTAAGGGCTGGAATGTTATCTACAGCATCTGTGACACGCACGATGTGGCTGACATCTTCACAAACAAAGAAGAATTTAATCCGGACCGATTTATGCTGCCTTACCCAGAGGACGCATCCAGATTCAGCTTCATTCCATTCGGAGGAGGCCTTCGGAGCTGTGTAGGCAAAGAGTTCGCAAAAATTCTTCTCAAAATATTTACAGTGGAGCTGGCCAGGCATTGTGACTGGCAGCTTCTCAATGGCCCTCCTACGATGAAGACTAGTCCCACTGTGTATCCTGTGGACAATCTCCCTGCAAGATTCACCCACTTCCAGGGGGAAATCTGATGGGCATGAATGCTCAAACCTCGGACTTAGTGAAGTGTACATATACGTTTTTATATAGTGCCATGCTGACTTTATTGTATTTAATTTCTGATGTATATTATACTATTTATGTGTCTCCATTGCAGTACTATGGTCTTTAAATATTAAAATGATGAATTTATGTAATTGCCAATAAAGGACAGTTCGAAAGTACTTTTCTTACATTCAAGATTCCTATTGGGAAAACCCTACTAGTTTAATGTTTGCAGTCAGTGTATTTGAAC
This sequence comes from Dipodomys ordii, assembly GCF_000151885.1. Lineage (NCBI taxonomy): Eukaryota > Metazoa > Chordata > Mammalia > Rodentia > Heteromyidae > Dipodomys > Dipodomys ordii. Next base: position 1,632,887 of record NW_012267404.1, read on the forward strand.
AAGATTTCTAAATGCGTATCTGGGTATTTTTGTCATCTGTGCATATCTGCTTTCTGTAAGGAAGAAACCTTAGGTTTTTTAAAAATTCTTTCATCAGAAAACACATATGATGTGTGAGATAGTCCAAAGGTATCTTTGCAAACTGTTCTAAGGCAATTTAGATTCCCTACTTGAAAATGTTATCATGGTTAGTTTAATTAAGTTAATTTAAAACCTTTTTTTTTTGGCAGTGCTGGAGTTGAAATTCAAGGCCTCATACAAGTTAGGCAAGTACTCCAACACTGAACCACCTTTCTATATCCCCAACCCAAAGTTGATTTTAGGTGAAGGGAATGTGTGTGTGTGTGTGTGTGTGTGTGTGTGGTGCTGGGAATTTAACCTTGTTTTTTTTTTTTTTGCTCCATTTTAGAATAAAGATGATTCTGAAAAGGTAACACATTGGAATCTTCCATTCTAATATAACTCCTTCAGCATAAAAAACATGTAACAAACATAATAAATTCATGTGGTCAGACAGAGCCAGAAGCTGTCCTCTGAAGCTAGGATTTTTAGATAAGACAAAGCCAGTCACTCCAATTATGGACAGTTCTTGACTAAGATGAGACGGAATATCATTGGCATGTCATTTTGACTTAGAAGTTGTATATGAAGACAGGACCAGGAGAGGCAGGTCTCTGGTTTAGATAAGCAGAGCCCAGGTTTTCTTTTCAAAATGGGGCAGGAGGAGCAGATTTCTCTAACTGACAGATAAAGTTTTTTTTTATCTATCCCAGGCAATAGGGTATGAGCCTGACATGACTGATAAAATGGCCCAGTCATGACCCTGTGAACCTTGGCTAACCTCCTCTAAAGAGCAGTTTTGTCACATTTCTGACCCTGGCATGGCCATGTTCTGAACTGAGGGCCAGCCTCTCAATCCAGAAAGGTTAGCCCTGGTGACTTGCTTATGCAAGCGTATTTTCCGTTGTGAAATGGCACCGTCTGCTTATTGAACCTCTGAATGCTTGTAGGTTTTTGGACTTGAAAATTTTCACGAACAATTTTAGAATTTGGCAATGCTGCCACGGAAACTGAGTAGTCTAAATAGGTGTTTTTCAAGCAGGAGTTCTGTGAACAATTAGACTTGGGTATTCTACCTGCCTTTAGTGTTTAGGTAAATCTTGGATTGTGTTTTCTGTTGGAATCCTCTGAGATCTTGATTGTTTACATAATCACTTAGAATGCTTTATAAGGACTTCATCAGGCAGTTTTACAAATGACACAGGCTTACACAGTTTCAGCCCAAGCTTTAGTATTCTGCAGCAGGCTAAGATGACCCCTCATCTCCATAACCTTTGCCCTGGATCTTACTAGCTAATAGGACTAGCTTGGGGGAGAGGGGGACTTAGGGGCAATCACTATTTCAGATCATTTATACAAGGTCAACTTAAAGAAGGCTTTCAACACTCACGATTTTTCCAGTCTGCCACAGTAACATCTTCGGCGATTTCTGCGAGCAGTGTGGTAAGAAATTTGAGCTATTTTAATTAAAATAGAATTGACATTTTTAAGTCCACCTTATTTTTTATTTGGAGAGCTTTGAGAAAAATGCTTCTCGTTTGTCTTTCTCAGGGCTGCCTTTAGCTCAACTTTACTGATCAGTTGTGGAGAAGCAGAGGATTGATCTACAGTAATACATTACAGGCGCAGTGTTTGGTGATGTGCTGAGTGTCTGGTAAAGGCAGGCTAAAAGCACTCAAGTGTGAGGGCAATGGGACTCTTGTGGGCATTGGATAGGAAGGAAGCCTGGCTCACACCTACCGAGGCAAACTTGTTTTATGGTACGAGGACCTCTGGGCCAGCCATACCCATGGGATGGAGCGATGATGTAGATTTGGCTGAATGTGTGGAAAGGAGAGGAGATGACTGTAGGAAACGGACCCTTTGATGTTCCAGAGGCCCAATAATGGAAGGTCACTATGTTCTACGGGGCAGGCAGTGGGTGGACCTGTCCAGTGGACAAATGGGAGCCCTTTGCAAACTCTCCTCTGCAGCGCCCTCTGCCCTTGTTGCTTCCCATGCCTTCAGTCACAGGTGCAATGCCACGCATGCTAGACCACTGTGAGAACGACATCTTCTGGACTTCTTATTTAGCTCACCTACACAGGAGTGACAGAACTAGAAAAAAACTTTCTGATGCCTGCTTTTGTTCATTTTGGTCTGGTATTCCTTTTTTTTTTTTTTTTAACAGCTAGTAACACCTGTCTGACATCTTTCTAACTTTCTGTAGCCAACAACTAAACCTAGGAGCCACCATCTTATAACTTCTCTTCATGTCTTCTTCCATTCTCCCATCTTCTTCTACAAGACAGCCCCCCACCCCCAAGAGGTGAAAAGACAGCTGTGAGCTGCTTCCTCCAAGACCCCCTATCTTTTGGGGCAACGTGTTTTAGTACTTTGCCACTCCACAGAGTGCCACAAGGGGGCGGGCTTCTCCCTTCTATGCCAAGCTGAGGGCCCAGTGGTTTTCCCACCAGTGTCCATGAAATTCAGTGTCCACTCATTCTGACCCTAGGTTACCTTGACCCCCCAGATAGTGAGAGGCTGCAGCTTACCACAACTCTATGTCATACCTGACCAAGGTTGCCTGGCCTCTGGAGTGATCACCCAGCACTGGGGTTGACCAAAAGCATCTGTGGTCTCTGGTTTCCAAGCATTGCTCCACATTGCCTACATCTGACCTATGCTGTTTCAATCTATCTAAAAAACTGTTCTGTTTCAAGGGAGACCGAATCCCCATTTCACAAGAAAATGAGCAACGAGAGAGGATTCAGATAACCGTAACCAGGTCCAGGAGCCATCCCATAAAAGCACTGTGGGAGAAGAGCGGTTTTGGTGGGTCTTTCAAACAGGCTAAGTTGTGGTGGTAAATAGAAGTTTCAGGTCCATTCTGAAGAACAGAGCATGCGCTTAAGGGGATAAGACAGAAGAAGGCTTGGGAGTGGCAGGGTAAGTGCCAGGTAAGGAGGCAGCTGTGATGATGAAGCAGGCTACCTAGGAAGAAAGCAAGCTCCCTCTAAATGGAGACACCCAAACAGAAACTAAATGGCCAGGCCCCATAGCAATCATGACATGAAGGGAGAAATCGGGTCAAATCATCCTCCAAACTCTCTTCCAAAGTAGATAATGGTAAAGCTCTGAATGAATCCCGGGATTAACTCCAACCCAGGGAGACAGGTCATCCCCACATGGTCCTCTAGCAAGTCCCAGGTGATCCCTCTCTCCAAACCAGAAGCACAGGAGGCTGAGTGCGACCTCAGAGACACGGAGCGCTCTGTGACCTGTTACTCTCAACTACAATTCCTGTGTCTGCTCCAGCATCCCAAGGCCTCTGCTGCCTGTCCCAGGCTGACCATTCACTCCACCTGGCCTCAGTGGGGAATGTGTCACATATGTGTCAACACTGGACTCTGCCCATCCCAGTGGTCCATTCTCTGCCTCCAGAGGAGCTAGTGCAAGCTCAGGAAGTGTGTCTCCTCATCCCAATTGTGTAGATTGAGTCCATTCTTGCCCTCCGCCTGGAATATACTCACACACAGTAGGTATGCATTGGGAACGAAAGCTTCTGGGACCCAATTGACACCATTTACCGTATAAGTTCTCCTACTTACATGGTGCCATGTTTTTCTTTGAAAGCTGAAACTTTCATCCTTGGAAAAATCTAGGCAGCCACAAGCTTACAGGGCTGTGGTTTAACAGCATGTCACATTCCTGAAACTGATGCTTCCTGGGTATTTGGCCAAACAAGCTTTCCTTCCTTTGAAGTAGAGTCAACTCCAGTTAGAACCTTAGGATAGGGTTGGAGCCTTAGCTCTGGACTGCTTGGTGGGTTTTCTGGGTGAGACTTATCGTGTTGCAATGTTCAGAACCACATCGTCTCAGTACAAAGGCTGTAAGACTTCTTACCACTGCCCAACCTGCCCTCATCCATTGAGGGGTTAGAAATCTCCGTATACATTTCAGATATGGAAAGCTTCAGGGTTGTGCTCTCAAGTCACTGGTGAGTGGTTTCACTTCAACTACAGAAAGGGGGGCAGACATTTTGTTTATAATCTGACCCAAAAAAATGTATTAAGGACAGCCAACTGATTCATTGATGAATCAGTCACCCCATCCAATGTAATGGTGTCTTATTCAATGTTAGATTTGTAGTGTTCTGAAATGGAAAGCTCGTGGAATAGCGATTAGTCACAGACATTTAGAGCTGGAAGGGAGACTGGCAAGGTCATCCAAACACTTTGGGTTATAGCTGAGAAATCTGAAATTAAAAGGATCTTTAGGTTACACCAGAGAATGTACCCAGCAAGTTGCAGGACTTGGCCTTTGATTTCAACCAACCAACCAACCAACCAACCAACAAACCCAGCCATATTGTTTATTTATATAAGCATCAAGGAAAAAGAGGGCAGGTGAGTAGATGCTTTGAGGCCACATTGTTTCCAGGTTCTTGCTCCTCTGAGAGGCTCTTGAAGGTGCTATGAGAACTTGAAGTCTTGTAGCCAGAAAGAATTCCACAAAACTGTATTGTGGTTTGAAGCCACCCTGGGCAGGAAAGTCCATGAGACTCATAGCTCTAATTAACTCCCCCCCTCCCCACTGTCCAAAATATAAGCCAGAAGTAGAACTGTGGCTCAAGTGCTAGCCTTGAGTAAAAAGCTCAGGGACAGCACCTAGGCCCTGAGTTCAAGACCCATAAGTGGCAACCCCTCCCCCCCAAAAAAGAATTTGACAGAAAGCCTGGTTGGAGGTATTGATTGCTGTTAGCATTTCTGGGCAGGATCGGGGCTATTTGAACACTGGTAGAGCTAGACCCTTAGACTCTCTGCACCCCTTCTATTGAACATCATGAAGTGCTTTCTACTCATGAGAAAAAGGCTCTTTTCTATACTAGTGTGTGTCAGAATCACCTGAACCACTTGCTGAAGCTGATTATTGGGATCCCCTGCAGATTTTCTGGGCTGACTCAAAATGTACGTTTCTAGGCAGTTCCCAGGTGATGCTGAGTCTGCTGCTCCTGGGACCACACTGTGAATATTGATGGTGGAAAGTTTCTGATCAGCATGTCAAGGATCCACACACCTAGGAAGGCTGGTAGGCCTTGCGATAGGTAATATAATGTAATCTGAGCCAGGTGGTTGGGTTGCTGATGGGGGGAGGGAGGGGCACAATTACACACTAGAATGGACAGTTGTTGCTTAGCCCTCATCAATTCTTTATCTATAGGAATGAGGACCTTGGTTTGGAGCTCCCACAATTATTTTTGAAACTTTTAAAAATGTTTTGGCGGTTGTGAGGCTTGAACTCAGGGCCTGGATGCCATCCCCGAGCCTCTTTGTGCTCAAGACTAGCGCTCTACCACTTGAGCCACTGCATCACTTCTGGCTTTTGAGTGGTTAATTGGGGATAAAAGTTTCATGGGGACTTTTCTGCCTGGGCTGCCTTCAAATAATGATCCTCAGATCTCAGCCTCCTGAGTAGCTAGGATTACAGGCATGAGCCATGGATGCTCTCAATTTTTTTAGAAGATATTAGTTATCCAAATTTAGATGGGGATATCTTTTGCTTAGACCCCATTGGTGATTATTTCCTTTTTTTATAACGGTACAGACAAAATAAAACTGGCTTGTGGCCTTGCTGGTTTTCAGTTTGCAACTTTTTGAGTCTTTGATCTCTTAGAGGCGTCATCAAGACTGGTTTACCTGAGGAGTTCGGTTTCATAGTGTCTATAAATTTGCAGCTAAAGAGACTGGCCAGGAACGTGTTCATTTAAAGGCTTGTCTGGGGTGGGAAGATCTGTCTAAGATGGCACATGCACAAACCTGTTGGTAGAAAGCTGCGGTACCTTGCTAGGTGATTCCATAGAGCTCCTTTGGCAGATGCTAAAGGTATAGCAGCTGGCCTTGCTCAAAGCAAGCGATGCCCCATACAGGAACAAGACGTAGGCTTCACTGTCTCTTATGACGTAGCCTTAGATGCCTGTAACATCTCATTGGCTATCCAATGGAGGAGGGACACCCTCAAGAGTGTGAAGAGCAGCAGCTGAGACTCTCTGTGTACCAGCTGGAGGTTGTTACCACAGGGACTTTGAGCAGTGAGTACATACTTACCTTTCCTTTAAAGCATTTTCCTTTTATTCCTGGGAAATCCTTGATTTCTAATATTTTCATTTGTATCCAGTCTTTCATTATCTAATATTTCATTTGTGACTTGTTTGTTCATAGACACAGTTAATAGTAAAGGGAAGGGGGGGGAGAATATGGCATTTCCTATTTGTATAGTCTAAGGGTCATCCAGTCCATGGTTGAAAATCAGAGATGTTTGAATGGAGCCAGAGGGAGTGAATGTTTACGTTTTTCTCTTTGTCAAAGTTTACATCACTTACATTATTCTCAGGCCTCTGAGAATAGAAACGAATTTGGTCACTATGGCAGTCAGGTATCCTAGTTTCTCTGGGATTCCTGGGGCTCAAGGAAATGGGTAGTTCTTGGTTTCCATACAGGCAGCTGATATGAATTGATCCAATCTCTTCCAGTGATAGATCCACTAACCAACAGCTTCTGCGCTGCATGGTCACTCGGTAAGCATACGATGTTTTCAACTCCCACCCCAGACCTAAGGAATCAATCTTCAGTTTAGCAAGAATTCCAGGTGAATCAGATGAGCATCAAGATTTCAGGATCTGTTATTGTTAGGTTTCTTGATACTGGCCATTCTTACTGGGGTGAGGTAGACTCTCAGCATTGTTTTGATTTGTATTTCCTTTATGGCCAGAGATGTTCAACATTTCTTCCTGTGTCAGTTGTACTGCTTCTGAGAAGTCTCTCTTTAAGTCATTTGCCCATTTATTAATTGGGTTGTTGTTTCTTTAAGGGTTTATATGCAAATGGAAACCCAGAAGACTTAAACCAATTAAATAGACCCATAACAAGTAGTGAAACTGAAATAGCAACGAAAGACCTCCCATCTAAGAAAAGCCCAGGACCTGGTGGATTTATAGCCAAATTCTATAAGACCTTTAAAGAATAACTCAACACTGCTCCTCAAAGATGTGCTTTTAGAGCTGCAAAGGGTAGCTGAAAAGGTGCCTATCTTAAAGGACAGCGTTTGACTAAGTAATATTGCTTTTATTTTGTGGAAAATTCTGGAGTTCTGATGGAACAGCCTTGAGGATGGCTACAGGAAGGGTTTCACAGGAGAGTAAGTTGCAGTAGGACTTAGTGACTTCCGGGGAGACAGGAGGAAGATTCTTTGCAAGGAGACTGTTCACACTTCTTCAACAGTTATGGATGTTTCTTCTGGTTGTAAGGACTGTGTCAATTTTCCACTGAAGGGTTTTATAAATTAGTGATGGAGCACTTGCCTAGTATGTGTGAGGTGCTGGGTTCAATGCCCAGGGTTGGGGGGGAGGGTGGTGGAAATGGCTTTATTTTAGGAAGGACTGGCTGTCAGTCTTTACTTTTAGCCTACTCTTCCTGTCTCTGCTTCCCACCTCCACTGTTCTTCTCTTAGACATTGTCTCAGCTCTGGTGGCCACTTGTGGGAAAGGAATGTCTGACCCTTTTTCTGTGCAAAGGGCCTGTGATCCACAAATGTGCAGACTGCTGCCGTTCCAACTAGGAAGTACCTGGCAATGTTATTTACTCCTAATCAGACCTTTGGCTCTACACTTTTGACACCTTCATGTGTTTGGGAAAGTAGTTCGGAGTTAAGCTTATTTTTGTAGAATGCTAGAAAAAAATAGCCAAAATTTATTGAGCATTTACTTGAAGTTCTATTTCAAATAGTCTTATTTCATCTGCATGATGATAGGCACCATGCAGATAGCTTTTTCTCTCTCTTCTTCCTTTCTTTCTTCCTCATGGCCTTGATATGTTTCAAAGCTCGTTTTGAGCTTGTAGAGTCAATGATGCTCTTACCTCAACATCCTGAGTAGCTGGGACTATAGGTGTGCACCATAGTGCATGATATTACCAATGGAGATGCTGACTATCTTGCTCAGAGTTCAACAGCAAATGTTGGAGCCAAGATTGGAACTGGAGCAAGATTTGAACTGCTCTGTTTTTAAGGGCCAGTCTGGGTACAGACCAGGGCAGTGGCTTCTGGTGCCTACATGTTTGGCAGGACACCAGTGCCATCTGTCCTCTTGTCTTATCAACATATAAACACAATCACACCCTTTCTTTTATGTATGGATCTGAGAGCTGTTCTCTGGGGAGATTCAGAAATTCAGGCAGTTCGTATGATAATTCAGCTGAAGTTTAGTGTTTTATTTTAATTTTCTGTGTCATTTTCACACTGAGGTTCTAGGCCCCAGCTGATATCAGCTAAAATGATTTAAATTGAACCTGTCCTCTTCCATCTCTTCCATCTGTGGTAAGGTCGGGAAGAAATCTGAAAAGACTATTTATGTATTAATTTATTATTGTTGTTGTTGTTGTTGCTGTTGTGGTGGTAGTGGTCATGGGGCTTGAACCCAGAGCCTGAGCTCTGTTCCTGAGCTCTTTTGCTCAAGGCTAGTGCTTTACCACTTTAAGCCACAGCATCACTACCAAGTGATGCTGGTTAACTGGAGATAAGTGGTTAACTGGAGATAAGAGTCTCATGGACTTTTCTGCCCAAGCTGGCTTTGAACCATGGTCCTCAGATCTCAGCCTCCTCAGTTGCTAGGATTACAGGCATGAGCCACTGGCCCCCAGCTTCTGAAAATACCTTTTATAGGTGTGTGTATGTGTGTGTCTGTGTGTGTAAGAGAGAGAGGGGAGGAGAGACAAGGCGAGGAGAGGAATGTGGATTGTATAGTTCTTACTTACCGTTATTACAGAGGTGATGGGGGGAGCAGGAAGAGCAGGAGATCAATAGCATTTTCTTGTGAAGTCATTTCATATTGGAAGTGTAAAGATGAATCTTTTCCTGAGGGTGAATTTTAAAAAGGAACTTTATTGCTAGGGGAAATGTGTTGGCCTAAGTAAAAAATGAGTTTTTCTTTGATTTGAATTGCAAATTCTTCCAGAAGAGTGGAAAGTAAGCCTAATGCCTGGGAGGAAAGTGTTCTTATAACTTTGTTTAATAAAAGTTTCTTGAGAGACAAACTTTTTTTAAAAAAAAATCACAATTGTCTTTTAAAAGTTCTGATATCTTCTTGCTCTGAGTATTTTAGGTCAACCAAAATAACCAGATAATTTTATACAATACCAATTAAAAAAAAAAGACCCTCATTACCTCTGTCGCTGGATTATTGGAAGCAGAAAATTGCAGGGTGTGTTTGGCAAATTGTGACTGTAGAAATCAGATTGGTCTCTAGAGGATAAACCACAGGATGAAGGGCAGGGGCAGAGAACAGCGAGGGGACAGACAAAGGCATCCTCAGCCAGGTGCGGTGACAGGACCAGCCTCACCACACCCTTTGTAGTGAGCATCAGTATTCCCGGTGTTCACATGGCTGTTACTGAAGCCCAAGGAAGTAAAGTGACTCCCAGAGAATTCCCCAGCTGGTGCCTGATGGAGAGGGGAGACTTTGGAAAGTTCAGGCAAGGCAGACTGAGGCCAAGGTTGCATGTGTGAAGCAGAGGACAGCAACTGGAACTCTGGGATCCTCTAGATGGCCAGTCCTAGTTGGAAGCTAAGGTGACTGGGCATAGGCCTAGGTCCCTGGGACCCAGAGGGGACAGAAGCAGGTGGTGGCCTGGGGAAGAGACAGTGAAGCTTTGCAGCCCCTGGAGTGGGGGCCCAGGAGAGCCAGCGGAAATGTTAACAGATAGGCCTGTGCCTCTGAGGGCCCCAGGCCCCTAGAGGAAGTGTGGATGGAATAAGCATTGTCAGGAGGGCACCGTGTGTGGAAACAAAGGAGGATAGAGACAATAGGAGAATGAAGGTGTGTCAAGGTGGAGGAGAGGAGTCCTGGAGGCCAAGATGGCAGAGGTCCTTGTTACTCTGTCTTTTGTGAAGCTTTTCAGGAGGTGACTCCATAGATCCCAGCGCTTGATGCATGTCTGGGAGAGGAAAACCAAACCCAACCAAACAAAAAACAAAGGCATCACTGAATTTTGAGGAACATACAGTCATTATTAGACAAAACTACTGGCTTTATCGGTCCTTCTTAATGAACATGGTGGTTTTCTCGCCACAGTGAAAATGGTGTGAGGAGCTGAGATTTCATTAGTGGAGGGAGGCTCAATGGGCCAGCTTAGATGGACAGAGAGATGAGTGGTTGGAGGCATGGCTCAGGTGGCAGGGTGCCTGCCAATGAGCAGAAAGCGTCAGATACCGAGTTGAGTCCCAGTCTGGAGGCTGGGGAAGAGGGCCTTGTGGAAACTGGGCATGATCGTAGCCTGGTTTGGGGCGTGGTCTGGGGTCATCTGGTCCCTGGCACTCCACAGGGGCCTGCCTGGCACTTGGCACTTATCACAGCAGGAAGAGCCTTGGAGAACAGGGACACATCTGCTACTGCATCACAGGCACCTTTTTGCCCAATGTGGCTTCTTCTGCCCACCAAAAAGACGAGGGCTCTGCTCAGAGCATCTGTCATGAATTTGGCATGAGTGTTAGCACCCTCATCTTGATGGAGGGAGGCTGAGTCTGGGGATGGGGTAGGTTGAAGCTTCTAGAAGATGACCTTTCCTCTTCATACTGCTTGGGAAGTTGGTGTAAATGTGCCAGACACTGTGCAGCCCCAGGACTTTTATAGTGGTGATCCCTCAAATGCTCAGCCAACCCACTCCTTCATCTGTAGTATTTGCTCATTTTATGGTTGCTTTACTAATGTAGAGGCCTGAGGACAGGGATTTATAATCCACACAGTTGTATTTTAGAACAAAGCCTTTGGCTCATTAGAGGTCTTTGAAAACTGTAGTTGAGTGAATGAGAACAAAAGATGTCTCAGGAATAGCGGGAATCCTGAGCCTGGAGGTGAAAGCAAGCTCAAGGCTGGGAGGCACCCTGAATGCAGGCTGAAAGGAAATGGCTGTGGAGAGCGGAGGTCGTCTAGCCCTGGTCTTCCTTGGGAGTGTCTTAATAGACACTGGGCTGTTCTGATCGTCTGGCCTATGGGTTCTGAGAGGGGCCAGCAAGGAGGAGACTTTATAGAGCGGACACCCAAGGTAAAGGGGGTAGAGGTCCCTGCCTTTCCTCCTGGGTGCAGATCAGGGCAGAGTGGGTCCTGGAGGAATAGTTGTGGTGATGGTATATGGCTTTCTTCTCAGTTGGATTCTCTGAGAGAGGATTTAGAACAAAAGTTTCTGTCCCATAGAGACAGTGTGGCCATTTATGTGGGCATTGCTGTCTGGATGATTGCCACTTAATTCTGTCCCCAACTGGGGAGAATAGGTCAAACTCTCAGCTTTAGACCTTATGGAGAAAAGGCAAAGTGAAATGATCTTACATCTGCCAAACTCAGATTCTAGGGTGTCTCCTAAAGCAACTGCACATTTAAACCACACCACCCTCTCCTGTTTGCACAGATGAACCCTTCATTCACGGATGCATTCTTTCATTTCTCTCATCCACACAGTGGCCATTGTAGGTGCAATTCTAAGACAGTCCCCAAGACTCCAGTCTCTGGCATACATGTCTCAGAGGGCTCTATGACTATGATGGGTTATTACTTAGTGATAAATATATGCTATGACAAGAGGGAGTTTATAGGTGCAGTGAAGATCCCCAAGCAGTGAAAGAAAGTATTTATGGTGGACCTGGCTCAATGAGATGAGCCCTTAAAAGAGAACTGGACCACTCCCAGAAGGAAGAGATTTTAAGGGAGGGAACAGGAGAGGCGTAAGAACAGAGTTGCATGGCCAGGATGTGAGGGTGGCCTGTAGGAGTGGAGAGAGGTCCCCTGCTGGTAGGAAGACCATGGAGACCTCATTCTATAGAAAAGAGCAGAGTTGCAGGGCACTGGTGGCTCTTGTGCCTGTAATTTTAGCTACCCAGGAAGCTGAAATATGAGGATCTGGCTCATATCCAGCCTACGCAGGATAGTCTGTGAGACTCTTATGTCCAATTAACCACCAGAAAACTGGAAGTGGTGCTGTGACTCAACGTGGTAGAGTGCTAGCCTTGAGCAAAATTGCTCAGGGATAGTGCCCCGGACTGGAGTTCAAGCCCCATGATTGACATAAGAATAAGAAATAAAAATTTAAAAATTAAAAAAATAAAAGGACAGAGTTCTTCCAGTAATATGGCTGATGCAGAAAGAGGATCTGATCTCCCATTTGAGAACCAGTGGATGCCTTCATTTTAGCTTCCAGCTGCTGAATAAGACTTCAATGATGCCGTCTCTCGACTCTGACCTACAGAGCAGACAAGTAGAAGCTGTTTCAAGTCACTATATGTTTGGTCACTTGTTATGCAGCAGTACACAGCTGAGACACAGGCAGAGCCTTTTTGGTACCCTGCATTGGGCTAGGTGCTGGGGATAGAGCAAGGAATGGAACCGGCCTGGCCCTTATCCTCAAGGACCTTGTCTTTTGATCACAGGATAACTCTAAAGCCCAGTGTATAAAAGGGGGGCCCACTAGAAGTGAGCCAGGTTGTCCTGGGCTCAATTTCTAGCTCTGCCTTTTGCCTCTAATCCAAAGTTAGACAATCAATGTAAGTTGTCAATGTTTGTTTTCTCATCCTCCAACCAAGGGTTAAAGTAGTGCCACAGAGGTTTGTTTTGTGTGTGTGTGTGTGTGTGTGTGTGTGTGTGTGTGTGTGGGACCAGCGGTGTGCACAGTTGGTATCTTCTGTAGAGCAGGAGAGCAGCACACATATAAATATATACTAAGACATGCTCCGAGCCGTCACCCACCGAAGTCACCAGCCGCAGGACTCAGGGACACGCCACACACTGCTCACCATCCCCAACAAGGGTGGGGCCTGCCACAGGCAGCTGAGAGAAGCCTGGGAAGCAGAAGCAGAAGGGAAGTGGCCCTGCCGCTCTCTATGCCTCCAACTCTGCTCAGAGGCTGGCTCCAGGCGCTCTTGCTGTGAGGGGATAGCTCCCCGCAAGCCCCTCATTAATCTAAATTTTGTTCTTCATGTGGCAGAATTCAAGCCGTCTCTAATCACTTGAGTGAAGAATACTTTGTATTCTAGGCCTCATCCAAGGACTAAGGAAGTATAATTTGGTCCATTATTTTTGGAGGGTGATCATGGCATCATATATCAAAAGCTTTAAAATTATACATGTGCTTTGACCCAAAGATTTCAATCTTAGGGTTTTGTCCCCCCATACTAAGGATTGAACCCAGGCCTTCGCACATACTAGCCAAGTATTCTACCACCACAGAGCCACATCCCCAGCTATCTCCTTTTGTAAAACTTTTACTTTGAGACAAGATCTTACTGTGTTGTGTACTTCCCTGGCACGTGGGATCCCCATGTCTCAGACTTAGGATTAGCAGGGATGATGGCATCCAATTTTAGTTTTTGAGTAGTGTTTAATTAGAAGGATGCTTACTGGAGAATGTATTCTAGAAAACGTTGTACACAACTTATTGTCTGCAGAGTGGGGAAGTTGTGTACACTTGAATGATAGAGTGTTACATAGTCATTAAAACCGATGTTAAGAGCTGAGCACTGATGGATCACACCTATAATCCTATCTACTGGTGATGTTGAGAACGGGAGGATCGTGGTTCAAGGCTAGCCAGAAAGATAAGTTCAAAGGATCCTTCTCAGCCAATAGTTGGGTGTGGTACCATGTGCTTGTGATCCCAGCTGCAATGGGAAGCCTAAAACAGGTAGATGGCAGCCTAAGTGAGCATCCAGGTGGGAAGTAAGACTCTAGCCTAAAAATAACCAGTGAAAAATAGGACTGGAGGTGTGGCTAAGTGGTATAGTGCCAGCCTAGGGAACACAAGTCCTTAACTTCAAACCCTCTAGTATTGCCAATGATGCTAAGGTTAAGAATTCAAGAAGGTAATTACAAGTTGTTTAGTTTTGAAAGTGTAAGAATGAGAGTCTGGAATCAGACTTCCTGGGTTGGAATCCTAGTCCCTATTTAATTATTCAATGACATTGGACAGGGTAGCCTTTTGGGTTGGATGTGTGTGTGTGTGTGTGTGTGTGTGTGTGTGTGTGTGTGTGTGTGTGTGTGTGTAATACTGTCCATGTGCTTTATTGCTCAAAGTTAATGCTCAACCACTGGCTCTACTCCTGGATTTTTGGTAGTTAATTGGAGATAAGAGTCTCACAGACTTTCCTGCCTGGAGTGGCTTTGAACCACAATCCTCAGAACTCAGCCTCCTGAGTAGCTAGGATTATAGATGTGAGTCACCAGTGCCCAGTTTAGGCACTGCACCTGAATTTCTCTGTTTATAAAATAAGGATGATAATCACATTATCACGTATAGTAATAGTGGACACTAAAATAATTCATGCCATTTTCAGAACAGTCTGGCACATAGTGAATGCTTGCGGAACTATGACGATCCCACGTTTACTCTGCAAATACACTCATCGAAGAAGTCAGGGCAAATGAAAGGGAAATGATGACAGTTCCTCTTTGGTATGAGATTGCTTTTGGTTTAGCTTTTTTTTTTTGTCAGAAGTCTCTTCAGTACAATGTACTACGCACATGTTTACATGTGTGTGCGCATGCGTATGCATGTTGATACTGGGGCTTGAAGGCAGAACCTTAGCATGTCCCTTAGCTTGTTTGCTCAGGCTAGCGCTCTTTCATTTGAGTCACTTCCAGCTCTTTGCAGGTTAGTAGGGATGAGTGTCTTTCAGGTTTGTCTGCCTGGGATGGCTTTGGACCATGATCCTGAGTAGCTAAGATTACAGGCATGAGCCACTGGTACCTAGCTTTTATTTTAATATTAAAAAAAAGAAAGGAAGAGAAGTAGGCTGTAAGAATAAAGAAGGGACAATAAAGTGGCCTTGAGTGGTAATAGCCCAGCTCAGGGTCTGGTGTGTGAAGCCAGTCTTTGAGCTGGAGGACCTGAGGTCCCATCCTGTGGGAAGACTTGGCAGGAGATGGATCTTGCCACACCTGTTGGCTCACCAGACTTTCTATCCTGCCCTGCCCCAGCCTAGGAGGCCCCAGAAGTCCACAGGCCTGGAGGGTTGGGGGCTAAACTCATCAGGGAGGAGAACATCTGAATCCGGAGACAGATGATATACCACTATGCTCAGATCTTAGCAGCAGGAAGGCAGGAAGATTCGCCCCAGGACTCACACCATGTGTGTGTGGGGGGGGCGGGAGGGGGTGCTACTTGGTGTGGCTGGCTGTGCATTAGCATGTGTGACAAACTCCTGAAGAATAGAAAGGTGAACCAAAATGTTGCAATCTCCTTGAAGGGATGGAGGGATGGGGCTATCTTCTTAGAAGTGACTGAGGGACTGGGTTGGGGCAGTGGAGCCTGGAGCCCATGGGGGATGTCCACTGCAGATTTCTCAGCCATGGCCTGGGGACATGGATAAGCTGTTTTTGGAGGCAGTTGGGGCTACTGGTTGAAGAAGACAGAGAGCGGCAGGGCAAAGACAGGGGTTGGAAGTTTGTTTTTCCTTTCTAGAGGTTTGAGGGGATGCTGGGGGTAAGGGGGGTGGAAGGGATTAGAAAACACCAGCCTGGCTTCTGCTGACTGCTACTCTAGACCTTGATGGTCCATGTTCTACATAGCAAGAAATTCTGAATTTTATACACACACACATACATATATGCTTTTATGAACTATAAAACTTGTGGGCAGGGTCAGGGAAGAAAAACTATACAACTTGTGGGTGGGGACAGGAGGGGAAAAATTGGGAGAGTATGAAGGAAAGTATGATGTTGTCTGAAAAGAAATGTCCTCATTTCCTGACTTATGAAACAGTAACCCCTCTGTAGATCACCTTTATGATATCAATAAAAATATTTAAAATCTTTTTGGGAGTTCAGTTCAGGGCCTGGAATTCCTTCTTGGCCTTTTCATTTAAGGCTGGTGTTCTACCACTTAAGCAGCACCTCTACTTCTAGGTTTTTGCTGGCTAATTAGATAAGAGTCTCACAGACTTTCCGGCCCAGGCTGGCTTCCAACTGAGATCCTCAGATCTCTGCCTCCTGAGTAGCTAAGTAATAAGCTACCTGTGCTCAGTTCCTCTTATCTCTCTTTTATTTTATAATCATTTACATATTTTAAGGGCATATATTTTAAGCATATAAGTTAGTTAGTTTTATCAAATGTATACACCTATGTAATCAGCATCAGAATCAAGAAATAAAACATTTCTATTACCTCTCAAAGTTTCTTCATGTATGCCTGAGTCAGTTCTTCCTTTCCTCAACCATTACCATGTTTTCTGTCCATACAGATTAGTTCTACTTGTTCATATAAATAAACTCAGGCAATATGTAGTTTTTGAGAACTGACTTCTTTTGCCTAGCATAATTCTGAGTGCAGTTCTATTTTAATTGGTATACCACAACTTATCCGCTCATCTGTGGAATGTGTGTGAATGTTAAACAGAGGAGGCTGGCGTTCAAGACATCATTGCTGGATCATGGACAGCCAAGGGTGCCAAGGACTGCCAAGCTCTAAGGGGCCAGTGAATGGGGAGCTGAGAAGGGCTGCAGAGAAAGGCACTATTAAGGAGTAGCCCCATAGAACCTTCTAGTTGGCGAGATATAAATAACAATATGAATAATGATGGCTAGAGGTGGAAGTACCTTTTACTGGAGAGAGAGACGACCATGGGCAACATCAGGGAAGAAGGAGGGTAAGAGTTTAACATATATGGAGTCTGTGTGTGGGTGTCTGGAATGTCCAGCTGGAGATGTCCCACAGGGAGTTGCAAATGCAGTCTGGTGTTAGGGGACAGAAGAGAGTGGCGGGGGGGGGCGGTATTCAGGAATGGGTGGTGGGGGAGGTACAGGGCAGTTGTGGTTACAGATGAAACTGACTAGCCTGAAATAACAGGCAAGAAGGAAGGTTGGAAGGGGGCTGAGGGGAAAGCATCCAAGAGACAATGGCTTGCCAAGATTTATTCACTTGTTAAATATTCCATTGGGCTTTCTGCTTCACCTAAGAGGACATTTTATGTTAATTGAGCATGTGGAGCTTTCTCCTCATTAATGTACCAATAGCTGTTTTTCAAAGCCCAGAGGGATCATGTGACCCAATCCAGTAAACCACTAGTGCTGCCACTGGTCAGGACAAGAGAAGGAAGGGCCCCTCTTACAGCTTTGTGTCCCTACTCACTCAAAGAAAGTAAGAGAAGCCACCATTTCCTGAGGATCAGTGTCAGCAATGGATGGTCATTTATGACATTGTCCTGCACACTTCAGTGGGGGCAGTGTGAGAAAGAAGGCTGTTAGTTCATTCTAAGAGTATTATTAGGATTCCAGAATGCACCCGGGGCCTGAAGTTTCTTTTTTCTCTCTCTCTCTCTTTTCTTTTCCTTCCTTTCTTTCTTTTTCTTTTTTTTCCTCCTTCCTTTTCTTTTTTTCTCCTTCCTTCCCTGCTTTCTTTCTTTCTTTTTTTGGCCATATATTACCCTCTTTTTTTCTTCTTTCTTTTAGCATTTCCCTGTTTTTTCTTTTTTCATTCAATCAGGGTGAGTATGCCTCAACTCTAAGGAGAATTGAGGTAGAGCTTCATCCTCTGCTACCCTGGCTGATTTCCAACTATAAATGTGAGGTCACTGAATGTTGGATTCTTGTTTCCAAAAGCTTAAAAATAATCTATAAGGGCTGAGAATGTGGATTAATGGTAGAGTGCTTGTCTAGCATGCATGAAGCCCTGGGTTCAATTCCTCAGTACGACATAAACAGAAAAAGCCAGAAGTGGCACTGTGACTCAAGTGGTAGAGTGCTAGTCTTGAGCACAAAGAGGCTCAAGGACAGTGCCCAGGACCTGAGTTCAAGCCCCAGGACTGGCAAAACAACACCCCCCCCCCACAAAAACAAAACAAAACAAGGGTTATGCTCACACTGGGGAAAAGGAGGAAGAGGAGATAGAGGCATAGCTGAAGTGCAGAATGGCTTGTCTAGCAAACACAAGGCCCTGGGTTCAAACCACCTGTTCATACTCTTGGTATAAAGGTAGAAGGTAAGGGAAGTAAAAGAGAGGGAGAGCCCTTTCCCCTCTACAGCTACAAGGGGTCAAGTGAGAGAGCAAGGACAGCTGGGAGAGAGTTCATGCTCCAAAGATGGGGCTTGCCAAATTCTTGCCAGCAATAGCAAGGCATCTCATGGGGATGTGTGTGGCCATGCTGGCTGATTTCCAATGACAATTGGGAGGCCACTGACTGTGGAATCAAAACTGCTGCTGCCAGTTGGACAAAGTGGCTCTGACACACCACTGGGATACCCTGAGACTTTCTCATGTAAGATTTGTGAGTTCTTGTCAGCATATGAAATGAAGTTGGATTTTACAGAACATGCTCTTTTATTTTTCTTGTCCACCTAATTTGTGTATAAAGACTGTATGTTATTTAATCCTAAACATCAAGAAAGTAGCTGACCCTATTAGGGTTTTTAAACCATGGTCTCCTGACCCCGATGCCTTGCTAGCTTTTTGATTGATGATCCCCTAGATGGAGATGCTGTGGGAATGCTTGGCCTATATCTAGTAATGCTGGTAATGTACTCCTATTCTTGAATTTTTGCTCTCCACGGCCCTAGGAAGAATATCTTTGGCCATTCCTAGGGCAATGGCTTTGCTCCAATGCACATTTCCTTGGAAATCATTGGGTGAAGGCTCTGAATTTTACTTTTAAGATTCTGGATATAACCACCTAATTATGGCATTTAGGTCAGTGGCTAGGATGGTGAAAGGAAGGGAATCTGCAGGTCATCAGAGAGATGCGGGTTTAGCTGTTCTTAGAGGTCAGGAAGTATCACCCACTTCTCATGCTTACCATGGCAGCGAGTTAGTCACCACAGAAAGTGCCAATGTGTGACATTCAAGCCACGCCTTCCCTTCTGGAGTCTTGTGACATCACAAGACAGTTCTTTTTTTTTTCTTTCTGCTGACCACAGTCAGACTAGACATCATATACCTCAATGATACACTCCAGAAAGCTGTACCAGATTGGAGGTAGCTGGGCCAGGTAGGAAGCCCAAATATGTCTCTGTCTTTCAGCTTTAAACTTATACTTCTAAATAGGCTTGGGGCTGGGACTCTGCATATCGTGGGGAGGTAAAGGGAAGCAGCCAGGCTGAAGGAGAATGGTTTTGCTCCTTCCTGTCTGCTTGTGGCTTCTGTGAGCCTCACTTGGGAGATTCTTACGTTTGTATGTGCCATTAGCAGTAGCTGCTTCCTCCTCCTCCTCCTCCTCTTCTTCTTCTTCTTCCTCTTCTTCCTCCCCATCCCTCTCCTCCCCCTCCTTCCCCTCCTCTTCCTCCTCTTCCTCCTTCCTCTTTTTCCTCTTCTTCTCCTTCCTCTCCTCCTCCTTCTCCTTTTCCTTCTCCTCTCCCTCCTTCTTCTCCTTTTCTTTGCTGGTCCTGAGTCTTGAATTCAGGTCTAGATGCTGTCCCTGAGCTTTTTTGCTTAAGGCTAGCATACTACCATTTAAGCCACAACTCCACTTCTGGCTTTTTTTTTTTTTTGCATGTGATTAATTGGAAATAAGAATCTCACAGATTTTCCTTCTGGGGCTGGCTTTGAACCTCAACCCTCAGATCTCAGCCTCCTGAGTAGCTAGATTACAGATGTGAGCCATCATGCTCAGGTTAGCAGCATTTTTTTCCAGTAGGAAGTCAAATTCAGTCAGTAGCTTTCCCACCATTCACAACACCAGCCTCCCTGAGCTGCAAGCAGAGCCCACCAGCCACTTCCCCAGAGTCTGAGTTTTGCTTCTCGGGACGCTCTTTCCACCTTGTATGCTTTAATAATTCCCTCTGAGCTCCAATTATGGGGATGGTAGTTAATTCTTGCAGTTGTACCCACCTAGGATTCTCTTTGTCCCCTGTGGGTTTCCTAGCTAACAAGTCTTCACATCAAATTCTGTCTTCACATTAAATAGTTGGTATCCTTTCTGTCCCCTGATTGGCCTCAGACTCGTATAACACAAATAAGAACAAACCTATGGTGAGGTTGGTGGCAGAAACTTTTCTTACAGAAAACTTGAGCCTTTCTTAAGGTCTGGATATGGTACAAATCTAGCTCAGCTGATGGAGCAAGAGGAAATATAAGGCCTGGAAATGACTTGGCTTGCTCGGCTCCACTCCTCCTCCCTAGTTTCCTCTAGGGAAACTATTCTGTAACATTCAGGCTGGCTGCCCAGCCTGGGAGGATGCCCTGGTCTCACACTCCTGATGACCCATTGATGGTGTCACTGAGTGGGGACGTTCTCCCAGTATTCTCCCAGTACAGTGGTTAAAAACCAAGCTTAGGAGTGAGAGCAGAGGGGACCTGAAAAAATCAGAGAAAGGGAAGGGACTTGACTAAAGTAACACAGGAGGTGTCAGGGTGGGATTTGATCCCAGGATCCTGAATCACTGAGCCCCCTTGGCTTATGGCAGGAAATTCATTCAACTTTCTGCACTTGGGAAACAACAAAGCTTGAAATGGTGGATTAGACCACTATGTTTTTCTATTATATCCAGTAAAATCAACAGAAAGTCAGTTCTTTTCCCAAAATGCATATAAGTAGTTAAAACAGTTCTGCCTTGTGCTTAACTATACCTGATCATTTAGGGATAAATGCACTAGTCCCACTTCGAAAGCTACCACATAAATTCAATGTAGCAATGTACTGTAATAGAGTATGTATACACATAGGTACAACTAGTTGTCAGACTGTAGGCCTCTTTCTTGGTCCTAGTTTTGTGAAATCATGGTTATAATAACACTTCCATTTCAGAGTGAATCTGAGCTGGGCATGGTGGCTCCTCACTACTTGGGAGGTAGAGATTGAGAGGTTTCCATTCAAGGCCAACATGGGCCTAAAAGTTTAAGAGACTCCATCTCACTGGAGATAACTGGGTACTGAGTTCATGCCTGTCATCCCCAGCAATACAGGGAAGCATTGAAGCCCAGGTCTGTGGGGGCTGAGAGTAAGCAAGGGAAAGTGGGGCTGGAGGTATGGCTTATGGGAAGAACAGCTGGCTAGCAAGCATGAGGCCCCGAGTTCAATCCCTAGTACTGTCAGTAGAAAAGAAAACAAAACAGACAAATCTGAGGCAGAGTTCCCTAAATAGAGGACAGCTATTCGTTTAATTGCTGAATGACCTCCATAGTTGTTTCAAATATAGCAAATCCACGTCTTTGGTTCTGGAACAAAACCTCCATTCCTCCTTCAGAGCACTGTTTCTGTCAAAAGCCTGAAGTCAATAAATGCAAGAGATTATCAGAGGTCTGTATCAACCTGTAGCATTTTCCTCTTATCACCATCCAAAGAGATCATTGAAGCCATTTCTTTTGGGAGAACTGAAGACTCTCCTCCCATCACCTCTTCTTAACCCTGGAAGGGATCACTTCTGGTGACTGAACAAGCCCACTGGTCTCACCCTCCTGATGACCCATTGATGGGGTCACTGAGTGGGGGCATTCTGGGTTTGGCCTCTAAGAAAAAGGCCCCCTCTGAGACTGTTCCTCAGCTCTGCTGGTTTGTACCCAGTGATTTACCATGCATTGGGGCCACTGACACCTTTTATGCCCCGTCTTCTAGGCCACAGGGACAAAGCTAGTGGAGAGGTGGCCGGGAACCCATCCCTGGGTCACCTCTACAGAACTCTCCCATCGTTGATGGCGTCCCTTTGCCCCAGAAAACAAAACCTAGGCCCCTTGACTTTGGGTTACCCACACTTTGGCACCACCTCTGAAGTAATGGTCTGAATTTACGACACCATCATGAAAGACCATTTGAGGCTCCGCCTTCTTTCCCGGCTGCTGAACTTCATGTGGTCCAGAGTAAATCACCCTAATAGCCACTGGGCTGGCATTGTTGTAGGATGTTTTATACTCATGCTGTCGGTTATTTGGGGGTGGTTAAGTTGAATTGCCAAGTGTTGAGTTACAGTTGTTGCTTTTCCTTGCCTGGTGAATAATTATAGAGAGCCACAACAGCCAAAGGTAGGCTCAACACAGGATCTTTCTAGCAGTAAGGTTTATGAAAGAGAAGGAAAAATCCTACCTGGGTTTAGTATTTCCTTTCCCTAACACTGGACAAAGAAGCTGCTTTTTTCTGGGAGAAGAGGTAGCTTGCTTGGCTGACCAAGAGGTCCCTAGGCTTGCCATTCTGGTGAAGTGTCCATGTTCTGGATTCCTTGGATAGCCACACATCAGGCCTATCTGGTAATGGGTCCTTGGTGTGCAGAGGTGGGCCAATGGGAACGGCAATAGGAAATTTCTTGGATGTTTCCTCCACTCCCATCCATTCCCAGTGCATAGTTTCATGAGGAAGAAATTGCATCTGGTACTCAGATGGTTGTTTCACATCTGCAGCCCTGGGAGGCTGCAAAGGCCCACTCAACCCATTCATCAATAGAACCCCAGGGAGGAGCCTAGCTGCTAGAATAGAAAGTTCTGGTGTGCACTATTTATGAAGGTGTGAGCTCTCTCTATTGCCTGCTAGGGCAACATCTGGAACTCTTGGATCAGATAGCTTCAGATGATAGCTCTAGTCCTTAGTAGGTTTTTGTGGGAGTGGGGGGGGGTGGTGGTAAGGGTATCTGCTTTTTTGGAGTATGGGGAAGGGCAGGAAGGGTGGAGAAGGAAATGGTGTTGAAAGTATCCTCAGCAGCCTCTTCACAGCCTAGGAAGCCCAGCCCTCACCTGTGCCAGGGAGCCCCACCGTGCCTTTTCCCTGTAAAGGCTTCTGTCCTTCTCTTATATCTTGTTTAGTGACCACAACACATATTTTATTATTGCATAGTAACTGCAATACAGATACATTCTCGTGTATAAAATTCAAGAAGTCTCCTTGCCTCATCAGACTTCTATTGGTTTGGTTTCTTTTTTTTTTTCTTTTTTTTTTTTG
>NW_012267404.1:1658342-1662323 GCF_000151885.1 Dipodomys ordii
AAAAAAAAAAAAGAACAGAATAGGAATGACTAAGAAATAGGACCAAAGAAACCATTATTTTAGGATCATATCAGTGACTCTCTGCAACAGCTCTCCATCTTCGACATACTCAGATGAGCTGCATTAACCATTTTGGGTAAAGACATACATACCCCAGAATGGCATGTATCTTTACTGGTTAAAAGAGAGTGTGTCTGAAGTCAGCTGGGTTCAAATCTAGCCTTATCACTTATGAGCTCTGTGACTTTGGGCAAATTTGGAATCTGTTTCCTTGACTCTATAAAAAAGGGCTCAACCATGTTACTTCTCTCAGAAGTTTAAGGATAAAAATGAGATTATTTACCAGGTGTAGTGCTGGAATATGGTCAATCTCAAGAAATGTGAGGGTTTTAAATAAATTAATTATATTATCAGCATGCCAATCATTTGGCCTCACACCAATCATTGGGTTCTGGTCTTTGGTTGCTCTTGGTTATGTGTATGGGAGAATTGTGTGG
The DNA here is from genome assembly GCF_000151885.1 of Dipodomys ordii. Classification (NCBI taxonomy): domain Eukaryota; kingdom Metazoa; phylum Chordata; class Mammalia; order Rodentia; family Heteromyidae; genus Dipodomys; species Dipodomys ordii. Next base: position 1,658,840 of record NW_012267404.1, read on the forward strand.
CTCATGCACTATGTGACTGGTGCCATGACCTGCTCTCTCTCCAGTTGCACACCTGTCCAGGTGTTTCTTCTCTGTGGTCAGTCCTTTGGTGGCCTGTTTATGTGGTTGCAGCCTCCGCTCTACACCAGTCACCTGGAAAGAAGTCCATTTGTGTGGTTGGCACTAGCTCTACTGCAAAGTGTTGGTAAGTAAATGGCAGGGATTTTATAGCATCTCCAGGGACGGTTAAACTGCAGGGAGGAAAGAAAAATTATGAAACACAAAAGTCAAAAATGCCAGAAAAGAAAGTCAAGTCTTGTCATCACCCAGTCTCAGGAGTTCATAATGCTAAATTCCAAATCAAAAAGACAAAAACAAACAAAAATGGAGCCAAATACTTTCCTTGCAGGTCTTTAGCCTCAGACACCTGGTTTGGAAACCCACTGCCACCTGTGCTGCATTAAACCTGCAGAAAATGCAGGAAGGAACTCCAGTGTGGGAGGCCAGAAAAGGGTGAGCTCCTGGATCCCTTAGGTCAAACAGCAGGCTATAAATGACTCTTTTCAAAACAGACTCATTACTTCCCAAGATTGCCGCCTGCCACAAAAGAAAGTACACACAGCGGTTGTTCCCCGTGAGGGTTATACTATATGGCTGTTAGGGGGAACAGAAGCAGTTTGATTCTCACCAATGACAGGAAATAAGGTCAAGTAAAGATAACAGGTCTTTGGATTAAAGAGCCTTTAAACACACATCCTGGCCTCATGGTTTTAGCAGTGAATAAGAATTATGGAATTGGGTTTCTTACTCCTTTAACCTGGATTCCTAAAATACACCCGCTGCCCACGTACTGTTCAGGGCAGGCCTCTACTTCATCATACTGCTTATTGTCACATTACTAGTGACATCTGGCTTGGGATTTTTTTATCAGTTTTTTTTTTTTAATCTCACAAGTAACATATTTGATTGCCCTGGTGACAAACACCTTAGATCCAGAGGTCAAGTTTGCATTGCCTTTGTCTGGATAATGAGGAACAGAGTTTATAGTCGCTAGCAGTAACAGGCCAGTATAGCTGTATTTTATTCTTGTTTGCCGAGGACAGCATATCCAAAGAGACTTGACTTAATTCAGCATGATGGGAGGAATCAGTTGAAGGAGAAGAAAAACCAAAACAAAACATCAAAAGGTCGTGTGTCATGTAGAAAAACGCCTGGTTCTTAAACTGGATTCCTTGCCCTGTTGTACAAACTATATCTATTATATACACACCTAGATTTCTCCCTCCCCTTGGAAGGGGAAGGCGTGGAGAGGATAGAGAGAAAGGAAAAATTTAAGTCATGCAACCTATTATGATATTAGATCTAAAATATGTATACAATAACTTTTATTTCATACAAAGCAACCCATCCATGTCTTTTTTTTAAAGTAGGCAAGGATCTAAAAACAGACAAAAATAATTGGTAATTCTACCACTCAGAGATTACTATGTCCACTTTTCAGTGAATTGTTATTGCACATGTTTTGCAATGTTTCACCTAATTACCTGTCAAATTGCGTCATCAACTAGTCATGTTTAATGGTGATAGAAGATTCTATCCATGGATACCTCATTTATTCAAGCACGAAATGTTGCTTTATTAGGAACATTCTGATTGTTTCTACTTTTCCCAGTATGCAATAACATCATTGTTCAGCAGACTCTAAAGTACCACATTTTAAGATGTAGTTTCCAGTTTCTAGATCATCATGTCTACACCTGGAAGTGTTTTCAGAAAGTTAGACATTCCCTACCTCCAAAGTTAGCTACCACAGGGCCCTTCAAAAGGTTGGGATGTTAAATTCCCATCCCCTTCCCAGCTAGAAGAGGCAAAATTGGGGTCATTTTTGTGACAGCTATTATGGTGTGTGAGGTGCTCTAGAAAACCATTCCCACCCTTTCACGTGTTCCCCTAATCGTAGGCAATTTCCTCACTCAGCCAGCCACCTCACCTTTCATGGGGATGTCAAAATGCCTCATCCAAATAGAGGGTCCCCTAGAAAAGGGGAGAGTTCACACATGTGAGCTGTACAATGCTCTAGTGCATTTACACAATGGCTTGCCTTCCGTGGGGGTGGAGGGAGCAGAGGCTGTTTAATCACGACTTAGGCTCATCCAAAGGATAGAAATGTGGCTACATTTGCTATTGAAGGCAGGTTATTTTTCAGGAATGGGGATTTCAAATGGATTTGGAGGTCTGAGATGGACTGCTCTATGAAGAGAAATAGCTCAGGAGAGCACAGGAAGAAGGGTCTGTGGGAATTGTTGATTGGTTTTCTAGGCCTTGTTAGTTACCACTGAGGCTAGTTTTGGGTCCATCTGTGCTGGGCCTTCTTTGTTTTTGTTTTTTTATTTCCCCAAACATGTAGGAGCACTGTGGATTTCACTGGGGCCTCTGTCTGCCTTTGAGCCAGTGGCTCAGGGAGACTCTTCGGAAAATGCAACAGAGGGGAGAAGCAGGCCTAGCCCCTGTCCTGAAGCAGAGAAAGACATTTCTTTCTTTGGAAGATAGAGGTCTGTAGAGAGACTTAGGATCATGTCATGATAAAACACCTTCTTGTTAGTGAAGCTGGCATTTGAGTGAATTTTAGGTAAGAAGTATTTAAAAGGGTCTCTGGTAAGGTTGCTGGAGAAATGATAAGATACCCGGTTGAATTTCAGGTCTGGCAGTGTATCTATATACATGGTAGAGCTTGTTGGGAGGTAAGTTTAGCATGGGTAAAGTTCTAGGTTTGATTCCTAGCACAGGAAAAAAAAAACAATTCAGATAAGCAACATATCATTTTTTAGTAACAGGATGTCACATGCAAATTTTAAAAAGTCCTCTGAGTACACTGTCTTCTATTTACACTTTCCCTCATCTTCTGTGGTTATTTTTCTCCCACTGGGAGCAAGCTTACCTTGCCTTGGAAGAGAACAGAATCACAAATAAGAACGGATGTATGAGTCCATTGAAGTGAGGCCAGCCATCCTGCCATGTTTGTCCCTGTGGTTGTCTGTCAGGCTAGACATTTAACAGAACAAACGATCAAGTCAACGATGTGTTGAGTGGAGGTGATGAAAAGAGAGATTGCTGGGTAGTGACAAAGCCAGCCTCTGGAGGGGGGCAGAGAACAGAAGTGTGCTCATTCCCATAGCGTTCCATGAACACTATGATTTTTATTGTTTTTATTTTTATTTATTAACGAATCTAGTTATTCCATGCTAACCTTGTCTTCAATTTATTGATTTGCTCAGAAACAATGGGATATGAAACCTTGTGGTTTAATCTGTTCAGTATGCCTTAGTTATTTTCCTTAGGATAATTTCTAAAACTTTGTGAATGAGCCAAATGAGGTCCCAAGTGATCTACGGTATTGCCCACTTAAGTTGTACTAGGACAAGTTTGTGAGAATTGATTTTTATTTTTTATTTTATTTTATTTTTTTTTTGGGTCCGGTCGTGGGGCCTGAACTCTGGGCCTGGGC
>NW_012267404.1:1666128-1777106 GCF_000151885.1 Dipodomys ordii
GTCGAGTCTCTCTCCAACTTGTTGTGACCCTGGGACTCTGTTCAGGAAGTTCCTTCCTGTGCCTATTAGTTCAAGTGTCTCTCCTACTCTGTCTTTACCTTCATTCTTAAAAGATACTTTCTCTGAGTGTATAGTTTGAGAGTGAACGTTAGTTTCTATCAGCACTTTGAAGATTTTACTCAATTGTCTATTGACTTCCATCTCTGTTGTTAGGAAATCTTCTTTAACCCAAGTTCCATTCCTTTGAAGGGTTCTGTCATTGCATTCAGATTACTTTTAGATCTTCCCTTTGTGTAGAATTTACCTCGCTGTGAGTTTATTGGAATTCCTGAGAGAAGGGATTGGAATCTTATGTCAATTTTGGAAAATTCTCAGCATTCTCTCATTCTGGAATATTCTTCTGGAATAGCAATTAGAAGTCTATGGAAACTTTTTGCTCTCCACTTTCTTACTTATCCTCTCTCATATTTTGTTCTTTTTCTTTTTATGGAGTATTCTGTATAATTTCATCAGCTATATTTGGTTTCTTTAGGTGTTATTACCTCCTCTCCACTTGAATTTTAAGTTTTAATTATTTCTAGAAGACATTTTATTTGGCTTATTTTCAGATGTGCTTTTTACTTATGCTTTTGAGTCTTTTATGTTAAATAGGCTAAATATTTAAAACACTTGAGACATTATGAACACATAGTCAACATTCTTATTTTATGTTTTCAACCTGGTAATTGTAATACCTGAAATCTTTGTCTTAAAAGGCTCTGTTTGTTCTTTTGACTCTCACTGTTGGCAGCTCTGTTTGTTGTTTATTTTGACTTTTACTTTTGGTGGCTTGTTTCCATTTTTATTTGTTGAATGATTGGTTTATGACTGAATCAGGGCCTTGAATCAGGGCCTCTCACTTTCACTAAAGTTTTTCACTCAAAACCGATGCTCTATTGCATGAGTCCTGGCCCCACTTCCATATTTTTGCTGGTTAATTGGAGATAAGAGATTTGCACATTTGTCTTTCCTGGCTGGTTTTGAACATCTGTGGCTTGAGCCACTGATGCTGGCTTATGTAAAGTTTTCTCTTGATTGCTTACCTAAGTGTGCTTTTATTGTCTCCTGCCACTATTATTTCTTGTAAGCCCAAACAAATTAATTCCTAATTAGGAGACCCATAAAAAGTAGAATTCACTTAACAGGAACTCACTTTGTAGGAAATTTGGCTTCTTTGGCTAATTCTGCATGCTAGCCCGGGTAGGTGTGGCCATCTGACACACATTAGTGGGCTGCACAGTCCTATGGTGAAGAACTGTAGAAATGTCTCCTTGAGACCAGGCGGCCCTTCTATTAATAAGAAATTTACAAACCACCATTATACACTCCCTTGATTTTTAGATAGAAAGGGTCAAAAAGCTCCCTTCTCAGTTGTAAATGAGTTGGTTGATAGCCAGAGAGTAGGTCATTGTAGGCCACAGAGATGTAGTGGTGCCTAGGACTTCCTTCAAAGACATAAATGCAGAAACCCATCTTTGAATTGCTTGTGAAGTTATTTAAAGTTTTGCTGATGAAACACTTTCTCTATGCCAGATCCCGGGACACTCTTTTGTTACTAGGGACTTGGTAAGGGACTGGTGTACAGTTACCTCCCTCATCTCCAGGCCAACACTGAGTTGTGCACTTCACATATAGATTAAGAAGGTTTGTGGCTGATGGGTAGGAGAACGAAACAGAATTGGGATCTGGGTTAGGAATGGCTGAATTCTGAGTCTTCACTCTTGAGACCATTTCCCAGGAGGGAAACAAATTAGTGACAATTGGCCACCGTATGGATTGAGTCCCAACACTGCCACATACCAGCTGTTAGGTTTGCTTTGGGCCTTAATTTCCTTCCTCTATTAGAACATGAGGCTGTTAGAGTTTAGGGTCTGAGTTTATTTTTTCTGCAGAATAAAGTCGACAGAGCAAGTTTATTTGACACTGAAAGAACAGAGAAACGAACTCCTTGTGCAAATAGGAGTCTGGGAATGGGGTGTCCACAGTCTCTCTCAGGGCCCACTCGGTACGGAGTCTCTTGCTTCTTCCCTATCAGGGTGTGTTCTGGGACTGATTGACCCAGGGGTGGAGGGCATGCTCTGTAGGAGTCTCGTGATTGGTCAAAGGGTGAACATGTTCTGTGAAGAGTCTCATGATTGGTTTCCCTGCTTTGGAGCATGTGTTTGGAAGCTGTCTAGAAAAGACTCCTGATTGGATGGTGGGAGGCGAGGCTGGTCCTCAACCTCAAAGTGCATATGAGCTCAAGCCCCAGAACCCCATGGGAACCAGATGGACATTTCTTGCTGCATCATTCCTTCCAGTCATCTTGGAACTGGTCCTGCTTGCCATTTTCTGTCTCTAATTACCTAGCTAGGGACCGTGTCTTCACTACAATTACTAAGTGGAAGAGTACTCTGTCCTTGTCTTTAAGAACACCTGTGAGAAGGAGTCCACAGTGTCCTAAATGACAAGGGAAAAATTATATGTAAGGCCAACAAAATGGATCTTTGTGGATCTACTTGTTATTCCATAGCCTGGCTTACAGTGGACAAAATGGATCAGTCATATATGTGAGCCCACCTCTCTTCTTCTTTAGAAAAGGAAGCTTGCTGTTTTGTCTTTAGCTCTCATTCTTCAAATGGAGGCTGCAATCTTGTAGATTATCTAGTTACTAGGAGATAGCCAGAGTATGAAAGACAAGTATAAAATCATAGAAATGTTTTTTTTTTTTTTTCCGGTCTGTCGTGGAGCTTGGACTTTGGGCCTGGGCACTGTCCCTCAGTTCTTCAGCTTAAGGTGAGCACTCTATCACTTGAGTCACAGCGCCACTTCTGGTTTTCTGGTGGTTTATTGGGGATAAGAGTCTCACAGCCTTTCCTGCCTGGGCTGGCTTTGAACCGAGATCCTCAGAGCTCAGCCTCCAGAGTAGCTAGGATTACAGGTGAGAGCCCGGTTCATAGAAATCTTAATATCTTGATGTTGGGGAGCCTGCTCCTTCAAAACTAAACCCAGTTTGAATGTAACATGCAAGAGAAATAACAAAACAAAATCTTGATATCCCCAGAAAGAGCTCATTGAGGTACTAACGCATCAGATTCTACTCCTCAAAGAAACTCATACTCATCTTAAAACTCTCAAGCATAACTTTTCCACAAGTTCAAAGTTCAAACCTTGTTCTAATTCCAACCATGGAAGCAAGATTCCCAGGCAGTTCAATCTGAAATAGCTTGTGTATGAGTAGCTCACTTTATGTATGGGAGTTGACCAGCCGGCCGGGTGTGGGCGGGATGTGTTTAGTTTAGGTGGTCTGGAATGAACGATTCTCTTGCAGTGAGAATCTCTTGTGTCCCATGCAGGAAGATCCTTTGCTGGGTCCTACCCTACTCTGAAGGTAAGAGGGCTGGCTCACTGAGAAGAGTGAATGGGACACAGATGGTGCAGGCCATGGGCTTGCCCTGGCTTGCCCATCTTCCTGGCAAGAAAAGCAGTTATTAGAGACTGGTGACAACTCCCTGTGTCTGGGGACGAGCTGTCTGCATTTCTAGAAGACAGTTCTTTCCCAAGGGGAAAGATAAGGTGCCAGGCTGCAGAAGGGTCCAATTATTGGCGGCTCTGTTTTGCAGAATGATTGTCTTTGAGTGAAGTATGTGTTAGAGACTCCAGCATGGCATTTTTAATTAACATACAATCACTTCAGTTCTTACCTGAGGAATACAATATACAAAAGGGGAATTCTTCACACAATTCTCAGGAAATGGCTTCGGAGTAGCTTGGCTCTTCTCAGAATCTTTTTGAACAGTGTCCCAAGGGCAATTTGAAACATATGATTTCATAAATGGGCTTTTCTAAGTCAGTTGTCTTTTCAATAATACTCTTATTTGACTTTCTTAGGACTTAAAAAAATCCTACATATTGCTATTAAAGGTAGCTATTTCTGTTAATAACATTGAAATCAGATCTGAGAAGTTGGATGGGCCATAGGTATCTTACCAGATCCAAATACCAGGGACAGAAGAATTTTCCAGGAGCTTTTCGGCTATGTTGGGCTCAGAGTTACAAGCTAGAAGATTGGTAGCTATATTCTAGAGTCTCAGAGGGGACATGTTTACTGGCTAATGAGTCAGAGGACTGTCCTGACCTTGACCTTTGAGCTAATGCCATTGAACTAGCACTGCAGCTACAATTGGAAACATTAGATGTTGGATATCAAATCCTAGTTCTGCTATGCATAAGTTATGAATCTTGTGAAGTCTAACCAACATTTCTGAGACTTATTAAATGGGAACATGGGTCCTTCTTCTCACAGGATTGTGAGGAAGAGACAAACTATTTATGTAAAGTGTTAACGTCAAAATTTGACAAATGGACAGTCAGTAACACCTCCACTGCTACAAGCCCACTCCATTTTGAAATTAGACAGAAGGGCTTCAGATTTTTGTTTGTTTAAAAAAAATCTTAAAATTATCTTTATGTAGTTGTACAAAGGGTTTCAATTAAACATATCAATTTGTGAGTACAATGCATCCCGATGAATGTTCTTTTGGTTATTGTTATTTATTTGTTTACCTTAGGCACAAAGAACAAACGTGATCCTGGAAGTATATGCTCTCAAATAGACACTTTAGCTCTGATAGCTCTTCTGTGCTTCAGGCTTTGTGGTGGAGTATGAATGCTTGGTGGCTCTATCACATTAAACTTCAAACACAAAATTCATTCTGACGATCACATTCAAACTCCCAAAGCCACAAACCCACTTTTCCTGTCTGATTTCCCTTCTGTTCATGACAGCACCACTGATCATGATTCCCAAACTTAGTTTTCTCAGTTTCCCATTATCCAGCCTCCAAATCCAACCAAAGTCTCCTTCCTTTTTCTCTCTCCTTCATTTTCCCCTCTTCTTCGGGTACGTTCCTGTCTCAGTGCCAGCAGCTTACATGCAAGGAAATATGTGAAGGCTGTTCAAGTCTTCTTATTCCATCCTAGATGATGGACATAATTTCCTCTGCCTCTCTAGCATTCTCCCATTCACCCTGCCACTGCCCTCCCCCATTTGATTGTCTCTACCAATGTCTTTATGACATTTTCCTGGTCATGAGTCTTCAACAATTCTACATGGATTACAAGAGAGATTCTTAGTTCAGCCTGCCCTAGTTTCCCTTTCTGACCCTATTTGCCACTGGTGTCCATTTATTCCAATTGTTGTTCTCTTCCTTGGCCAAATTTTCCATCTACCTGTCTATCTACTTCTTCCTGTAGTTCCATGTTATCTAGGAGATTTCCTTTGTGACATTCTAAGACTTTTGCCATATACATTCTCTCATTCCATTCTTAGGGTACAACTGGAACCAAGATTTGCAAATGGCCACCAGGAATCACTGTGCCATTCAGTTAAATCATGCAGCTTAGTAATTAAGAATTGAAATTCCAGAGTCAGGTGGATGTGGGTTCAAATCTTAGCTTTACCACTTCCTAGGTGCAAGACCCCAGTCAGTTCTTCAGCTGCTCTCACCCTCCATTTTCATTGTGAGGCTGAGAAACAGTAGGGAGTGCTCCCTGTCATGAATGTCCTTTAATACAGTGGTGGCATTGGTCACCTAGTGTCCAATAACTGCTACTATCCTTTAATGTTTACTTTGTTGACTAAGATTCATGGCTGAGGTATCAGTAGTAAAAACTGACTGTGATACGGAAGTTCTTGTTCTAGGGCTGTGTAACCTTTAAGATGTGACATTGGTTAAAAGACTACAAATGGAAGTCAGAGAGCTGGCTGTGATAGTTAGCCAGGTTATAAGATTTTTCAAGGCCAGGGACAATGTCACATTCAACTTTGGATTTCTTGTCCTAGTATGGAAGTGTAGTAAGCACTCAGAAACACAGATTTAAGTCAGCTGAGTTTTGAGTTGTAGAAACTTCCTTGTGAGGATGGCTGATCAATTTTCATTTCTTTGTTTCTTACAGTAGTCAAAGTGAGCTTTCAGAATGCTGGGATTTATTCACTCCTTGCTATTAAATCCAAACCAAAACTAGTATCTGTGTGTTGTATGTATGTTTACATGAAGATTTCTTTTTGATCCATCATGGAGTTTGCATTGAGGACTTGAGCACTATCCTTGAACTGTTTTGCTCAAGGCTAGTGCTCTACTGCTTTGAGCCACAGCTCCACTTCCAGTTTCCTGGTGGTTATTTGGAGATAAGAGTTGCATGGACTTTCCTGCCCAGCTGACTTTCAATTGTGATCTTCAGATCTCAGCCTCCTGAGTAGCTAAGATTATAAGCATGAGCCATCTGTGCCTGGCTACATGAAGGTTTTAAAATTAGCAGTTTTTTTTTAGGCTAGCCTCACTGAAATTAGTGTGTGTTCATCTCTTTTTGTCTTACCATCGACTTTTTAGTTCTGGATATGTACATAGGTGTAACTATAGGTTTGTCTTTGGAATAGAACTCTAACCAGGAGGCTCTTCCTGGGACAGCCTGCATCTGACTTATGGGTAGTTGGGGGATGGAGATTAAATCCTGAAGAACTTAGCTTTCACAGCTTGCTGACAGAAGTCCTGAAGCAGAGGTCACATAGGTTTTCAGATTACTATTGAGCTCTGCCATTTTCCTGAAAATCTGCTGCCTTTATTTCTGGGATATCACACTGCATTTGTTACAGTATAATTCATTCATTATATCTGTTCCTAGAACAGGTATATAAATGGATATTCAGAGTGCTTGCTTTCTTGGCATTCTCGAACTATGAGAGCCTTTAAAATATTAATTCAGCTGGGCACCAGTGGCTCACACCTATAATCCTGGCTACTAAGGAGGCCAAGATCTGAGGATTGCAGTTTGAAGCCAGCCCAGGCAGAAAAGTCCATGAGACTCTTTAATTAAGCACCAAAAAATCCAGAAGTGACACAGTAGCTCAAGTAGTAGAGTGTTAGCCTTAAGCAAAAAGGCTCAGGTGCAGTGCCTACGCCCTGAGTCCAAGCCCCAGTTACTGGCACAACATATATGTACATATAAATTTAATGCATGCATTAAATTTGACAAAGCACACCACCAAATGTTATTCATCAGGCACCACGTTGAGTAGTCTTTCTGGAAGGACTCAGACACATCACTTCTGGAGTAACCAAAGTGATGGCTGGATGACTAGATGGAGTCTTTTCTCCTCTCTTATCTCCTTTTCTTTTCCTCCTTACTTTTTCTAGTATAGAAATAAGACACTCAGTGAGGAAGACCATGTGGGCACTATTAGCAAAATAAGCCCATTTGTAGATGTTTACTGTGGGGAGCTGGGCATGTGGAAGGCCTCAAGGATCTGCTCTTCTCCTCCATATGATTCGGAGGGAATGACACGAATCATAGGAAAGACTCACATGTTCATGAGTATGTCTAGAAAAAAGAGAGCAGAGAATAAATAAAGGATCCTAAGCAGGACCTTTGAGTCTCCCTTCAACATCATGTTAGTGGGATGGTCTTCCTGAGAGTTTGGGAAGGGTGGTGGTTGGAGAAGTATTGTAAACCTCATGGCCAGATCACTGTGGCATCCGTGGGAAGGGAATTGGTCCTACTGTTGGACTTGGGTCACTGCTTCACCATGCCATTTCTTTTTGAGCCTTTCATTTAGTCCAAACTATCATTTTATTCCAACTGTGGGTTAACAGCATTCTGATTCTGTGGCTTTGGCTGAGTCGATATGGGTAGGGCCTTTGGTACTTCCGTGTCTGCATTCTGGGTCTGCAAATTGGCTACTGACCTGGGCTGAGGGTTCCTGAAATGCAGCCTCTCCCTGTACTGGCCCTGCTCGCTGAGTCTTTCCCACATAGGGACTCACAGTTTCTCCTGGAGAGCAGAACCATCTTTCCTTGGCTATTACTGCATCCTTTGATTATTAGCTTTGCATTTAGCCCTAGGCTGTTCTTCAGGCTTTCTTAACTATTGATTGTATGGCTTGAAACCTCTAACATAGGGAAGGATAGATGTTTCTGGAATGAACTTGGGCAGCCAACAGGCAGCTACCCAGCTAAGGGGTGAGAGAGGAAAAGAAAGGAACAAATGCAACAACTGAAGCAATAACCAGCACTTAAACTCACTAGTTGGTAAAAGTGAGAAGAGGAATTAGGAGTGCTGCTCTGTTTCATAAGAGTTGCAGGGGTAAGGATCTTCTAGGTTACCCAATATGCAAAGCGATGTAGAAGCAAGTGGGTCTAAGACAACATGGACATTGGAAGGCAAAGAACAGGGGGGAAGAATAGCTACCACTCATGTGGCATAAGTGGATAAGAAGTCCTTTTCCAGGCATAAAATGAAAGATTTGACTCTTACACTTGAGTTTGTGCTCCTTAATTTACCAAGGAAGTCTGAAACTCATTAACTAACTCTGCCATCAAGTTTCATGCATGTTGGGAAATAGTTTAGGGCAAGCAGACAGGACAAATCTTAAGACAGGATGAATTTTAAGTTAGGCTGTGGGTATTTGCACTCTGGCTTTACAATTTAGTGTGCAAGTTGGAGCTTTGTAACTTGTTGTAGGAGAGTTACCTTTTTAAACCCTAATTTTTGCCATTGGAACATTAGAATAATAATGCCAGATTAGTACTGTTGTTGGGATAGCCTCCTTAAACTGCTCTGTGGGAAATACCAAGTAAATGACAGATAAGAACTATTGTATTCAGGACACTAAAGTTTTACTCTGATGATACATTTATCAGCAAATGTTAGGAGATTTAGTCATATGTACTAGTAATCCCTAGGCATACAGTGCCATCTTGGCCTGCCTCTGCAGTACAGGTTGTATCCTCACGTGTATGGAAGGGTGAACTATGCGCTATGCTCTGGGTAAGCCAGGAATATCTTTAAAGGGAACCTATGTCCCAAAGACTGCCGAAGTAAATATTTTGAGTTGTCACTGCTTAAAAAAACAAACAAACACAACACAGTAAAACAAAATGCTAGAAGATGGAAAGAAAGCATCATTTTGTGAATGTGCTCCATCCCCCTTAGCACAGAAAGAACTCATTGAGCCTCTGAGTCACATGTGTGTCTCACATAAGTAATTCTTCAAGTTATAAACTCTCTGGTTTGAAAGATCTTGAAGAAGAATGCTTATGATCAGCCCCTGGAAATATTCTTTCTATTTTACCCCAGCTAACCATGCAGTTCCTGTTTGAGTAATTTGTCCCAGGGTATGAGGGTATAGGGTGTGTAGGCATGTCTCATGAAAATGTTTTAGTAATTCATTTTCCTTTTTCTGTTAAAGTCATTAGACTGAATCATGCTATCAATGAAACTCTTTTAAAAATCCATTAATGAAAATGTCGCTACCTACATAGAATACCACAATATCTATCTAGATTTAAATATTTATTGGGCAAACATGAGAAATAATGAACTGTCCTTCTGAAAAATCAATCAAAAGACCCTCAAATCCTCATCCTGTCAATAATGTCACATGCCAGCCTCACTGTACCCACTCATGTGCTTTTGGAGTACTGAATGGACATCAGCTGAGACCACACTTCTGTGTAAGGAACAGATTAAACTAACATCCATCAAGGTGAAAGGTAATTATTGCTTGTGTCAGACAACACCTGTTTTCACAGCATTCCTGAACTTAGTTAAACTGGAGACAGGCTAACCTTTCCACTGCATTTGCCATCTGACAGTTGCTCAGGGCAGTGTCTGCGGAACACCCTTGCTCTGTTTACATTTTTGAGGCAGATTAAAAATGTCATTTGTGAAATATTACCTGCAAAAAAACACCCCCACTGTAATATATTCCCATATAGAGAGCCTGAATGGGAGGCCAAGCGAAGGAAGAGACAAGTCCTCTTGAGCAGAAATCTTTCATCGGACATCTTTTACGATGTTACACACGCAGGTCGCCTTCAGATGTATCTCATTCTTCAAATCCTGGCGGTGTGGATCAATCACTCTGCACATCACGGTTGAGAGACTATTCATCATTTCTCAACAGCTTGTGCTGGTTTCTTCCCAGTAGAGCGCCAGAAGTCAGGTGCAATTTGGAATATGTAAGCTCTAGGCCTTCTTGTCAGAGCACTGACTCCAGTCTGTGCTGACATTTGTACCTGAGAGAGGAATCTCTGACCTGGGGCAAAAATCTGAAATATTTTTCAAGTTGAAAAGTGATACCAGTGTGGCTACTGCAGAAGTGCTAAAGTCATTGCCAAGTTCACTTCCTGGGTTGTCCCTTGATGGAAGTCAGGAGAACAAAAAGCAGAGGAGAGGACTGGTGCCCGTCCAGATGTTTCACTGTGGGGCCCCTTTTAGTACATGTCCAAGAGACAAAAGGAGAAAACAGGAAGCAGGGCTCTGATGGCTCTTGCCAGTCATCTAGTTACTCAGGTGCCTGAGATCTGAGGGTCAAGGTTTAAAGCCAGCCCCGGCAGAAAAGTCTGTGAGACATTTAACTGCAGTTAACAAGCAAAAAGCTGAAAGGAGGTGTGTCTCAAGTGCTAGAGAGCCAGCTTTGAAGGGAAAAGCCAAGCAAGAATGAGAGGTCTTGAATTCAAACCCCAGTACTGGCGCAAAAAAAGAGGAGGAGGAGGAGGAGAAGGAGGAAAAGGAGATGAAGAAAATGGCCTTCTTCTCAGAGGGAAGCTATGGACCTTGCAGGTTTTCTGGTAGTCATCTTACATATATCATCTCTGCTGACTTCAATCACAAGTTCTTTCCATATGCTCTAAGTATAGACTCCAGTGCAGCTGAAGGTAGAGGGGAAGGCGATCTGAGGCTTTCCTTTGAGTATGGATATAGACATTTAAGACTTAATCCTTGAAATTACAGTAATGAGTATATAGTTTAAAAAAATCCTGTATTTACCTTCAGCATCTCATTCTTCATCTTCACTTAGCTTCCAAGCTCTCTGAGAGCACCTGAATCTGGTCCTCTTTCTCTCTCTCTACCTCCTAGATACCTGTTTTCATCAACTTTTGATAATCTCTGTCCTGGACTATTGTGGCAGACTCTATCCTTTTTCCTCAATCCAGTCTGACCCCAGTCTTTTGTGAACTGTAACAGACTTTTGCTCCCAATCCAACAGGCCACTGTCCCCTGTGTGGCTGTATTTCCTTAATGTGGCCTTCACAGCCATGGTAAGGCCTTCACCCGCTTATCTGTCTCTTAAAAGAACCCTGTGATTATATTGGATCTACTTCAATAATTTGGCCTATTTCTCTATTTCACGGCCAGTTTGCCATGTAAGGTAACTTATTCACAGGTTCTACAGATTAAGAAATGAATACCTTTGCGAGGGATATGACTTTACCTGCCACAGTGACTGACCCACCACAGTGCCACTTTCTCTGTCATGCCCTGTCAGAACTATAAATAAGAGAATGAGAGAAAGGAAGGACATTTGCCACTCTTTGGCCACTGGTCTCAGTCTGTAGCTACCTCCTCCCTCTCACCTACTCTGTTCTCACCTTCCTTTCTCCAGTTTTTGACCTGATATTGAACTTTTTGCAAGACCGAGTCAAAGAGATGCTATACCTAACCCATTGTGGTTTGTGAAGGTGTTCACTAAAGGAAAACAAGAGGAAATTCTACTCACAGGATGAAGTGTTGGTTTTATCTGCCCCCAAGTTACAATGCTTTTTCTGTAGTGAACTGTTCTTTTCTGACCATCAGCTGTCCCGGTCAGGCCTGAGTTCTTGTCTGTGGACAGAAGTAGCTCAGGCCATGCCAGAATGCCCCTCTGTCTCTGTATTTCTCTCTCCAACTATTTATGATGCACCCAGGAGAGGCACAGTAGTAGGTGCTATTTCTAAAAGGCAGATAGTCTCCAAGATCCTTGTCAAATTGTGTGTTCAAAAGTATTTTCAGTAGCCAGGTGCCAGTTGCTCATGCCTATAATCCTAGCTACTTAGGAGGCTGAGATCTGGGAATTATGATTTAAAGCAAGCCCGGACACAAAAGTCTGTGAGACTCATCTCTAATTAACCACCAAAAAAGCCAGAAGTAGAGCTGTGACTCAAGTGGTATAATGCCAGCCTTGCGCAAAAAGCTCAGGCCCTGAGTGAAAATGCTTAGGCCCTGAGTACTGGCACACACCACACACACACACACACACACACACACACACACACACAATTTCTAGAGAAACCCAGAAGCAAGTACATAAGAAATGGGGCAGAGAGGGAGAAATCCAATCAAGGTGTGCTAACAATAGTCCAATGAGGATCAATTTAACTCCCCAGATGTGCTCTTAAGACACATAGGTCATAGTTCAGGGGCAACTTGATCAGGACAGCTATCAGTTGATCATTGATTATGGAATGCTCCCAAGTGCCTTGGTACTTTTGGCTCTTGGGATCCAGGGAGAGGGATGAGAATCTGAGGGGAGAGTCCTCCATGAACAGATGCAGGTACTGTTGGGAATGAAGGGCCATTGGGTGCCATCATGCTTAGAGAGCACTGATATCCTCACTGTATTCAGGAAGGCCTTGAGTTCCAGGCATTTCCTCTCTTTATGTTGACTACTCATCCCCATCCCAGCCCCATACTGCCAGCCTCAGTCTCAGACAGCTCTGCACCACACCTGCCTCTGCAGGAAGCTGATCTTCCCAACCCCAAATACCCAGTGTAGGCTCCAGGCTATCCTGTGCTTCTTGGCTTGTCCAAGCTCTGGAGTCCTGAAAGAAGCCTGTTTCTTTTTAGAGCCACTTCATTGCCTGAGGGTAGAGTCTATACTGCCTCCTAGTTATATAGGAGGCTAAGGCTGTGAAGCTCACTGTTCTAGGTCAGCCCAGGTAAAAAATTTCATGAGACTCCATTGCCACAAAAGTAGTAGTAGCACCTACTGGCATTCCAGCTATGTATGACAGGAAGCATACATTAGAAGGACTGGCATCCAGACATGTGCCTATAGAAGGAAGTGAGGCCCTATCTCAAAAATAAACAGCATGAAAAGGGGCTGAAGTGATGGTTCAACTGTATAGTGCCATGAGCTGAGCAAGCATGAGGCCCTGAGTTCAAACCCCAATACTGCCCAAAACAAACAAAAACATCAAATACTGGCAAAATATATGAAGAAATTAGAATTCTTGTACATTTGCTAATGGGAATCTAAAGTGGTGTAGATAATAAGTAAAATAGCTTGGCAGTTCCCAATACATTCAACATAGAATTACAATATGATCCAATGATGACACTTCTGGAATATTCCCAAAATAACTGAAAAAGTTATAGTAATCTTCCCAGCAGTACTATTCACAATAGCCAAAAGATAGAAACAATCCAAACTTAAACACTTTATTTAGCAGGGTATCCAAAGTTAGAGCCATGGACAAAGTTAGATGTCATGATAAGATGAGGGCTAGAAGGACAATATTAGGTCCAGAAGCCACCTGGCTCAGAGACAGCAGAGCACTGGATGAGATGGGAGTGAGGCAAAAGTGTCTGGGAAGTTGGAAGTTTCTCATAGAATTACAGAATGTGTGTGTGTGTGTGTGTGTGTGTGTGTGTGTGTGTGTGTACCGGTACTAGAGCTTGATCTTGGGGCCTGGTACTGTTCCTGAGCTGTTCAAGGTGAGTGCTCTACCACTTGAGCCACAACTCCAGCTTTTTTGGGGGGGGGTAATTGGAGATGAGTTTCTTTCATGGACTTTGCTGCTTGGGCTGGCTTTGAACCGTGATCCTCAGATTTCAGCCTCCCAAGTAGCTAGAATTACAGACCTGAGCCTTCGATGCCTGGCAGGAAATTTAAAAAAAAAAAAAACAAAGAAAAAGAAAAGAAGAAACAACAATAGTTTCATATGGACTTTAGAACAAATGATCTTTGTTTTTAACCTTTTCTCCATCAGGAAGTAACGTTGGGTGGATTTTTTTTTAACTTCTCCAGCGTTTCTTATAGGTAAAATGAGGTTCATCTCATGTGCGTTACTGTGAGAATTCGGAATAATATATGTAAGAACAGTCAAGTCCAAGACTTAATAGAGAAATTCCTGAGTTGCCCGCGGTGGAGGCGGGGAGCTGGAGGTCTTCCTAGGTTTCTCCGGGCGCTCCCATGGACCGGACAGACAGCAGCGGCTCCCGATGCTCACACCTCCCCTCGGGCAGCAGTCATGAAGGCGGGAAGGCCTTGGCGGCGTGGATGCCAGAGGGAGCGGCCTGTTTGGGGGTATGAGCTGAGGCGCCCGGCCGGCCTGCCCTGCAGACGGAGTGAGGAGCTACTTCCGTTCTTCCAGGCCTCGGGCCGACCTGCAGGCCCGCGGCCTGCTCAGGGCGACCTGCGGCCGGCTCAGGGCGACCTGCCTCCCCACCTGTTCCCCAGTAACCTTCCGCGGTGTGGGTCACAGCGCCGCGCCATGCGTCCCTCCGCGGCCTCCATCCCTGGGAGTTCTGCCTCGTGGGCTCCATGCTGGCCGCGAGCTCTCTCAAGTTCTCCACAGCCGTTGTGTGTGGTTTGGGCGGACCTCCTCAGCCAGCCCTGGGTCGGTGAACAGGCGACTTTTATTTCTGTCTGGGATGAACTATGGCCTGCAGCATTTTCACTGGGGGAAGTTCCATTTTGAAAACGAAAGGCCTTTTGCGACTTGCCAGGAAAGGTTCCAGCAGAGCAGGTCAAGGTGGGACATACCTGTCTTAGAGAGGGTGACGGTGGGCTGGACGCTGCCATGGGGGCGGGTGGGGTGGCCCACTCTGCTGCACGTACGTTTCCCCAGCCACGCTAGTGACCCCGCCAGGAGCCCCCAGCGTCCTTCTAAGTGCCATTCTTTCTTCATATTTTCTAAATGGAAGACTTCATGTTCATGGGAAAACTGGGTGTTTGCTAAGCATTCTGGGATCTACAGTAATGGTCATCCACACTCCAAAAAAAGAGATGGAGACCTTGCATGAAATGTCACCTAAGTTGGGTGGTCCTGGTTTTGTGGTCTTTGCAACTCTTGTGGTCATTATGTGTCCTTGATACTAATCTTTGTGGTGGGACCTCACCATGGACAAACATCCTCGTGTACATCATGATCTGCTTTGTGATTGGAACATGTTCTGGCTCCTGTGTGAAGGGCCTGGGCATCGCCATCAAAGAGCTGTTGGCTTCAAAGCCAGTGTTGCGGCATCTCCTGCCCTGGATCCTGCTGCTGAGCCTTGTAGTCTGTGTGAGCACATAGATTAATTATTTAAACCGAGCTCTGGACATATTTAGCACGCTATCGTGACTCCCATCTATTATGTATTCTTTACAACTTCAAGTTTTAACTTGTTCAGCTACTTTTTAAAGAGTGGCAACACATGCCTGTTGATGATATCATTGAGACTTTGAGTGGCTTCCTCACTATCATTATGGGGATATTCTTGTTGCCTGCCTTTAAGAACGTCAGCTTTAGTCTTGCAAGTCTGTGTCTTTTTGAGAAGATGAAAAAGCAGTGAATGGCAATCTCTCTAACATGTATGAAGTTCTTAATAATAATGAAGAAAGCTTACCCTGTGGAATTGAACAACACACAGCTGAAAATATCTCCCAGAGAGATGGAAATGTATCATCTTTTAAAGAAAGATAATGATTAAAAGGTTAATCTAGAATTCTGTTATAACGTGATTTTGAGTATCAGAATGTGTCTGAAAAAGCATTGCCTTCAGTGCTTCTCTAAAGAAAATCTTTTTAAAAGTTTCATTAATTTGGACCAAGAAATTACTTTTCTTATATTTAAAAATGGTAGTTTAAATGAGGTTACTTAAGATGACCCCAGTTCATGGCTGATTTCTATTAATATTGTATTATTGTAGAGGTATTTTACATTTTGATTCTTTCTCCAAAATCTAAGTGCACTAATACAATTTTAAGTCTATTAAAAAAAGAAATTACATAACTATAGCAATGAATCATTCTTAGCTTATATTTTATAAGATGAATGGAAGTCTCCTGGCTCTCTGATTGGTGTATCATTCCTTTAAGTTCTTCCTCTGCCAGTTTAAGCTTCCTAATATGGTAGGCGGGTGGGTCATGGTTCTCATGCTACTTCTTGTCTGTTGTGGATGTTCCCAGTGGCTCTGCTCTCTGCAGTGGGCTGCCCTCCACACATGGCGGGGCTGTGGGAGGCCAGGCCTTTGGTTTCATGTGTGCCCGGCGTCTGTTGAGGCTGCTCTTGTTTGTGGCCTGGCCTCTTTGCTTCCCTCTCTGCCTGTGAGGAGCCAGGCTGTCTGTTCTACAAGCCAAGCCTGTCTGCTACTGCTGGTTGCTGGGACTCAGCCACTTCCATTTCTGAGGAAGCCTCTGTCACAGCATGGATGACAACCATGGGGAAATCTCCCCCTCCCTGGAAGAAAGAGATTGCAAAGCAGCCATGTGAGAGAGCAAACGATGAGCTGAACTACTGTGGTGAATAACTGTCCACCATGCTGGACACCCAAATATATGCAGACAGAGTCAGAGACTGCCAAATCACCTGGGAGGCCTCCCAAGAGCCACTTCTTCTCAGAACGCACGCCATGGGGAAACTCTGCCCATAGAACTCAGTTCAATTGGAAGTTGGGTAGAAAAACAAAATTAAATAACAGCAGGAAACAAAACTTCTCAGGAAGTAACTGTCTTTGCTTCAGAAGACATTCCAGTCTGCTGTTGCAGGCAGAGAACAAGAGAGCATGACTTAGAAAAGTCAGAGAAAGAAGCACAGCCATCAGATTGGTTCTTATTGTCAGGAACGGAAAGGGAGAGAGGGATGGGATGAGAAGAGAGAGGGCAACAGGGAGAAGCAGGAGACTTGGGAAGAATAAGAGTGTCCCATGTTCCAATTAACTTTTGTTTCCTTGTATTTGGTCTGTTTTTCATTTTTGTTTTGTTTGGTCATGAGGCTTGAACTCCAGACCTGGCCATTGTCCCTGAGCTCCTTTGCTCAAGGATAGTATTCTACCACTTTGAGGTGGTGGTCAATTGGAGCTAAGAGTCTCAAGGACTTTCCTCCTGGGGCTGGTTTTAAGCCATGATTCTCATATCTCAGCCTCCTGAGTAGCTAGGATTACAGGCATGAGCTACCAGTACCTAACCTGAATTGGTTTTTATAAGTATTTTATGTACACTTGAAAAGTACACTGTTTTCTGCAGTTGTTCAAGGCACTGTGAATATTTATTAGGTTAAGTTGCTTAATAATATTAGATTGATACCTTTTTTGGTATTACATCTTCTTTTTTTGTCAGTCCTGGGGCTTGAACTGAGGGCCTGGGTGCTGTTTTTGAGCTTCTTTTGCTCAAGGCTTGCACTCTACCACTTGAGCCACAGCACCACTTCTGGATTTTTCTATTTATGTGGTACTGAGGAATTGAACCCAGGACTTCATGCATGCTAGGCAAGAACTCTGCCACTAAGCCACATTCCCAGCCCATATTATGTCTTCTTGTCCTATCAATTACCATAAAGAGTTTAATAATCTCTAAAATAATTGTGGGTTCATCTACTTCTCTCTTTAATTCTGTCAGTTTTTGCATCATCTATTTTGTTCTCCATTAATAGTACATTTAAGTTAGTATTGTTATACTTTCTTCATTAATGCTTATAAAATGTCCCTTTTTGTTTTTTTTTTTTTTTGTCAGTTGTGGGGCTTGAACTCTAGGCTTGGGCGCTGTCCCTGCGCTCTTCATCTCAAGGCGAGCACTCTACTGCTTGAGCCACAATGCCACTTCCGGTTTCTAGTGATTTATTGGAGATAAGAGTTTCACAGAGTTTCCTGCCCAGGCTGGCTTTGAACCTCAATCCTCAGATCTCAGCCTCCTGAGTAGCTAGGATTACAGGCGTGAGCCACCGGCGCCCAGCTAATGTCCCTCTTTTTTTAAAACTCTGGAATTATCCCTCTCTCAAAGTATCTATTGTTTGAAATTAAAGTGCTCAATGTGTGCCTTAAATGGAATGTGTGCCTCTTTGCAAACAATGCAACTCAAGTCTGACAATCTCAAACTTTTCATTAAAGTGTTGATCCATTTATAGTTAATGTAATTAGTGACATACTTTAGAACAAGCATTATTAATCTTGGTATTTGTTTTCTTTCTTTTCCTTTTTTGGCAATATTGGGGTTTGAACTGAAGACCTTGCCCTTGCTATTTTCTAGGCAGATGCTTTACCTCTAAACTACACTGACAGCCCATTTTTCACTGGTTATTTTTGAGACAGGGTCTTGTTTCCTGTTGGGTACACACTTGGAGTATGCTCTGCCTGCTTAAATTCTTTTTCTACCATAGCTAGGATAGCAGGTGGATGTCACTACATATATCTTCTTTCCATTGAGATAGAGTTTCATGGATTTTTCTGTCTAGGCTGGCCTGGAACTGTGATCCTCTCAATTTTAGCCTCCCATGTAGCTTAGTATATGTACAACTGCATCCAGATATGGGTCTAAAAGGGAGAATTTTGCTGCCTGGGCCTAGCCTTCAGTTGTGATCCTTAAGTACTCAGCTTCCCAAGCATCTAGGATTACAAGTGTGAGCTCCAGTGCCCAGCTTTGCTATTTGTCACCTCTGTTCTTTCTCTCTGTTTCTATTTTTTCCTTTTGTGTTAACTAAAATAATTTAATGTCCTAAAATTTTTTAAAGCTATTTTCATTATCTTTAATTAGAGTTGTCTTTCAACAAAGCAGTTTATGAATACAATGCATCTTGATCAATGTCACCCCTTTCAACTTTCTTACCCATTCCTCTCAACCCATCCCTTCCCTCACTTTCCTTAATTTTGTAGGATATATATTGAATTTTTGACTGAATTCCCCCTTCTTCTCATTCATCCTGTTCTATTTTTAAATTAAATTTTAGTAGCATCTTTTGGCATCTTTTGTTCTAAGGAGTAAAATATACATCTTTGTCTTGAAAAAGTCTACCCTGTTAACATTCTACCATTTTGCACACAGGAAACTTGCTACATAAGACACTAGATTTTATTTATCTTCTCCTATTCTTCATTTAATCATGTCCATCTTTTTTATATGTCAAAAGGTTTTTCAATCTTCTTGTGTTTTCCTTGTAGTCTTCTTCACCTATGTGTGGCTTGAGGGTTAAGGATTTATACTGTAAATATAACTCAGTATTTCTGGGATTTCTCTGCTCATGTTTTCAGCTGCTATGAGATTACTGAGTTCCAAACTTGGACTCTTCAGTCTGACAAAAATGACATGTTCTGTTTGAGCTTCATCTGTCCTACACTACACAGTCTGAGGAGCTGATTGACCTCAGGCAAACATCTATAGAAAAGCAGACTTGATCAGTTTCCTTCTGGAAGTCTATCTCCTCCAGTTTCTGCTGGCTTTTGGTTGTTTTCTAGTGACTTTGAAATATTATCTTCATCCAGTGTTGATAAGGTTAGTCCAATATAAGTAAGTCAATTATTCTGGAAGCCAGAAGTTCCTGGGTGAAAACAGTTACATTTCCTTTCATGTCTGCCTGCCTGCCTGCCTGCCTTTCTTTCTCTCTTTCTCTTTCTTTCTTTCTTTCTTTCTTTCTTTCTTTCTTTCTTTCTTTCTTTCTTTCTTTCTTTCTTCCTTCTCTTTTTTCTTTCTTTCTCTTTCTTCCTTTCCTTTCTCTTTATCTTTCTCAGTCTCTCTTTTACCCTCCCTCCCTCCCTCATTCCCTCCCTTCCTTCCTTTCTTCCTTCCTTCCTTCCTTTCCTCTTCTTTTTTTGTTTTGGGTCTTGTTTTGGTGGTACTTGGTATTGCACATGGGGCACATGCTTGCTAGTCTTGTGCTCTATTACTAGAGCCATACATTCAGCCCTGTACTTTGCTGGTTATTTTTAAGATAGGCTTTTCCTTCACACCCAAGTGCATGCCTAGGCCCTGTCTGTCTACATTAGGCTTCCCTTTGTTGCTGGGTTCACAGGATTATCCAGCTTTCCTTTGAAGAGATAGTTTTATGGATTTTTCCTCTCCAGTTGACCTGGATCTGTGATCCTCCCAATATCAGCCTTCTAAGGAGCTTGGGGTGACAGACACATACCACTGTGCCCAGCTATGAATTGAGAAAGGGGGATCTCAAGAACTTTTCTGCCTGGGCTGGCTGGCTGTGAACTACAATCTTCCTGATCTCAGCTTATGCAGGCATAAGCTACCAGCTCCTATATCTTTTGTCTTTCTTAATTTGAGTTCCTCAGAAAGAGATTCCATAAGGATTTCTAGTATAAGTAACCTATTTGGAAGGTGATCCCAGGAAGTGAATGCAAGGAAGTAGAAAAGAGAAACCTAGAGGCCAACAGAAGGTACACTAACTTTGAGCTAAAACTAGAGCTCCAAACTCCCTGCTGTGGAGTTCTCTGAGGCAGTGGAGTCTGTCTCTGTGCAGGGTGGAGTGGTTATCTGCCAGCTCCCTGTATTTATCCAGCAGTGCTGGTGGTAGTTATATACTAAAGCCTTGCTGGAAAGGGCTTGCATTATACCAGACCTCAGGTAGTGAGAGGTGTTTGCAATAAGTAATGATTGGTGTTTAGATGTGAATGAGAGGTATAAATGGGGCATCAATATAGTTGCTACTCTATCCTACTAAGAAGAAAAATCAAATGCTTTATCCTGTCTCAAAAAGCATTGCTACTTGATTGCTCACCATTCTCATGTTCACCCGTGGAAACCCTTGGTTTGTTTGTTTGTTGTCTTGAACACATGAGCCTGTTTCCACTTCAGGGCCTATGTACTTTCTCTCTCTTTCCCTGTCTCCTTCCCACACTCCTCTATGTCTATACTGGGCACTGTCTGAATTCTTTTATGGCTAATTGGAGATAAAAGTGTCATGGATTTTTCCTGCCTGGGTTGGCTTTGAACTTCAGTTTCCTGAATAACTGAATTATATGTGTGAGCCACTGACATCTGGCTATCTCTTTTTCTTGAATGCTCTTTATATATTGGCTCACTTTATATGGTCAAATTCTAGCTTGGATGTTACTGTTTTGAAAATGTCTTACCAGAGCAGTGGTCTAAAGTAGCTTCTAACTTACTAGTGATTAAATTACTCATAAAATGCATATCACTCATGATGTTGCATGACTTTCTTATGTAATTTATACATTTGCCTGAAGATCATTTGTTCTCCCACCAATATAAAACCTACATGAAAGCAAGAAGCTTGTTTCATTTATCACAGATGTAAATTCCTGAGTTTGTAAAAGGAATTTGTAGATATTTGCTGATTGAATGAATAAATTCACTGATGAATAAACATCCTAAAATTTGCAAGTAAAATAAGCTGCAAGCAACCCAAGTGCATCAATAGATAAACAGATAAGCAAGATGTGGAATATGTACACAATGAAACATTCTCCTTCCAAAAGCAGCAGATATCTGCTTTGAGACCTGAAAAGGCACTAGGCTTAAGGCTGGTCATTGATGGCCCACATTTATAATCCTAGCTACTCAGGAGGCTGACAACTGAGGATCAAGGTTTGAAGCCAGCCTGGGCAAACAAATCCAAGAGACTCTTATGTCAAATTACCTACCAAAAAGCTGGAAGTAGAAATTTGGATCAAGTGGTAAGATGTACTTTGTCACTGAGCCAAGTCTCTATCCCCTAGATCATGGAATTCTTGAACACAGGGATTAAATTGAGACATTTTTCCAGCAGTATGGCACTGCTGTAATAAAGAGCCTGAGATAAACTACTTGAAGGGGAAAAGAAGGATTTATTGTGTCTTATGGTCTGGAGGTTTCACTTACTTCTGGGCTTGTGTATGGTGAAGCAGAACATCATGGCAGGAATATGTGGTGAGACCGGTAGTTCACTTCACGATGCATAGGAAGCAGAGAGAAAGACAATGGTGGAGACAATATTTTCCTAAAAGGGCACACCCCTGTGACCTACTCCCTCCAACTATCCTTTGACTCTGCATTTCAACCACTCTGTGATGCCATCCAATCACAAATCCATCAATGAATGAATCCATTAGTTAGATTAGAGCCATCATGATACCCAATATTGGTCCCTAATAGTGCCACCAATTGAGGACCAAGCTTTCAAGAGATGAGTGTTTGGAAGACACTTTATATTCAAATGAAACCATCTAGAAACTATACTAAAGCACACAGTAGCTTTGGAAAAACAATCATATAGTAAATCTAGAGCTGAAAAACAAAATAACCCAAATTATTATATAGTTGATAGATTTAAAAAAGACTAGACGTGTTTGAAGAAAGAATTAATGAAACAAAAAATGTGTCAATGGAAAAGATACAGATTGAAGGATAGGAAAACAAAGGATAGATAATACAGAAGAGAGGTCAACAGCTGTAAAAGGTAACTGCCTCTAACTGATGTATGTTTAGAATCCCAGAAGTAGAGAAGAGAGAAAATTGAGAAGTAGTATTTGAAGAGATGAAAGATGAATGTTTCTTGAAGCTGGTAAAATTATCAGACCACGGATTCAACTTCAAGCAGGTAAATATAAAGTAACACCTGGATACTTTGTACAGAACTGCTAAAAATTAGACAAGACAGTTTTTTTGAAACAACAACGAAAGAAAATAGTTTACGTTCAAAGGAGCAGCAATTAGTCTGAATGTTGATTACACAGGGATACTGAAAATTGAGTTAAAATTCATAATCTTGGCATACCAAACTAGAGAGAGTTAAAATATATAATTTTGGCATACTTTTTTATTATTATCTTTAAGTAGTTGTACAAAGAGATTCCCATTCTACAAAACAGTGTATGAGTACAAAGTGTCTGACAACATTGTCATCCCTCCCTCTTAACCCATCCCTTCTCTTGCTTTTTTTTCTTTAACTGAGATTGGGTAATTACATAAATTTCACTTATTTCACAGTATTGTGGAATAGTGATACTTAGTTAGAGTCACAAACACATTTTGATTTTCACAAGGCAAATTGTCATTATCATGGTCTATACAGTTTGTGAATTCTATGAACTTTGACATTACAAGTTATTTTTTCCACCTCAGGTGATGTTTACATTTCTTTCCTTTTGCTTAGTGTGGGCTGTTCCCACTTATTTTGTTCCTCCTCCTAATTTTGGCATACCCTTATGGAGGAGAGGTTAATAAGGAATGGATGAAAGTGTAAAATAACACTAGAAATAGATAAATCAAGGATGCAGGATAAAACCTGTTAATAAAGAACTTTCCTACCCTAGACAACAGATTGAAAAGCAGTTTTGAAGTCTGGCATGGTGCCACATGCTTATAATCTCAGTTACTCAGGAGAAAATGATAGGACTTTGGTCTAAGGCAATCCAGGCCTAAGCATGAGACCCTATCTGAAAAACAAACTAAAAGCAAAAATACTGAAGGTGTGGCTCAAATGTTTCAGTGACAACATAGCAAGCTGGAGACTCTGAGTACTATTCCTCAGTATCACCAAAGGGAGAAAGGGGTAGAGAAGCAGTTTGGGTTTTTGTTTTTTTGTTTTTGTCCATGGTGGGGTTGGACTTAGGGCCTTGGCACTGTTCCTAAGGTCTTTTGCTCAAGTCTAGCACTCTACCACTTTGAGCCACAGCACCACTTCTGGTTTTCTGGTGGTTAATTGGAGATAAGACTCTCACAGGGACTTTTCTGCCCCAAGTGGCTTTGAATCATGATCCTCAGATCTCAACCTCCTGAGTAGCTAGAATTACAAAATGTGAACCACTAGCATCTGGCAAGAGGCATTTTTTTTAACTATGAAAACTTGTGTCTTCCCTTCTCCAAATTTAGATGTTGAAACCCAATAACCAACAACATGATGGTATCAAGAGGGTGGGGGCATTCAGGAGATGATCAGCAATGAATAAGAGCCATAATAACATTGGCCTGAGACAGATCCCTGGCCATTTATGGTTAGAGAGTAGATCCTCACCAGGTAACCACCCTTCTGGTTGGACTTTCCAGTTTCCAGAAGGAAAGAGATTAGTTTATAAGCCACCCATAGTTGATGGTATTTTGTTATAGCATTTCAAACATACTGAGACAGAGAGGTAACCTTTAAAGATTAGTATAAGCAAGTATTTTTTTCCAACATGGTGGTGGGATGGGTGTAATAATAAAATAATATTTGGATCAATCCAAAAGATGACAAGAAAAGAGACCAAAGGAACATAAGTCAGGCAGAACCACTAAGACAACAAATTATAAAATGGTAGCTTTAAACCAAATAAAATTGGTATTTTTGCTACATCTCCCCTGTTTTCATGTAGGAGATGGCAACTACTCGGATTTAGAGACTGCAATTGTATCTGGGAAGCCATTATGCTCTGAGCTAATCAGAACAAGCAGGCTGCAGCCCCAAGCCCTAGAGATGGCGGGTTGTCCTGGGAAGACCTTCCTCTTGGGGTCAGGTAGAGTTCAGTGAACTCCCATAGAAGAGAGAGTTTAGAAGCTCCAAGGTCTATCCACTCATCTCCTCTCCACTCCCTCTGCCTGTTATTAAACTGGTAGTTTTTACAACATCAATAAAGAACTTTCCTACCCAATTACCCCAGACAATAGGCTGAAAAGCAGTTTCGACTATGAAAACTTCGTGTTGGGTTCATTTAGATTGTTTTGCTGTGTCAAATCCCCACTTGAGTTCAAAAGTTCAGCTGAACCATGAACTTTGTAATTTCACAGCAGGCAAGTTCTACAAATATAGTAGGAAGTAAAAACACACACACAATATTTCAGGTGGGCTGGTCACAATGTATATAATAGAGTTAGGAATGGGTGTACTGTCAAATAGTTCTTAATTTCCCAACTCAGTGACATATCAAAAGAAAAAACAGTAAGAAAAAAAGGAAAAGAAAGAGGGAAAGAGAATGAAACCAAACGGTTTCCTTGAGTTACCTGACCTCTGAGACTTCCCCGGCAATGTACTTGCAGTGACTAATCGTTAGTGGACAGACTAAAGCCAGCTAATCTTCTTAATAAATTGTGAAGTCTTGTATACCTCTCGGTTTTAGTGGTGGCTTTTCTGCCTGTCTGGAACAGGCAGCGTATCAAAACAAAAGGGTCATGACTTTATGTATTTATTAAAGTTAGAATCCACATTCTCATATAACTCTGGCTTGATCTGACCTGGTTACACAAGTGTAGGTGGAGTGAAAGTCTCGCAGGAATGGGAATCATGCTTCATTTTCACTGGCCTCTGAATAAATACGCTTACATGCACACGCAGTTCAAGAACCCTTCACTATGAAAGCCTTGTGTTTGTCTAGCACTAATTTCTGCTGTTAAACCAACGGCGTACCACACTTTTCAGCTCAGACCCAGAGGAACTCTCACAGTTTACCGACATGTTCTTCATTTGTTATGTTTCTTGGTGGCTTTTATGTTGCAGTATGTAGGGAAAACTTGAGATAGATCTGGGATATGGGGGGAGGGGGGTCCTGTCCAACAGGCGTTTTAATCTAGCAGCTCTTTATCCCCCTGTGTTAACTAGGGGGTTGGTTCTACAGGGCACGAGAGGGAAGATCTGTCTGGTCATCTAGGGAAAGAGAAAGGAAGGAATGGGGTGAGAAGGTCAAGTCTTGGGACAGATGGCTCTTAGTGAGTTAAATAGCACATTTTTGTTTTTGTTTTTTAAAGTAATTTTTCCCTTTTTCTCTGACTTTTATCTCAGCATTTCTAGGAGTTTTAGCTCTAGCTATATCAGGACTCTGGAGGAAAAAAAGAATCTCCCAGCAAGAGATGGTCCAATGCTATCCCATTGTCTTTAATGAAATATTTTTCCATACATGAAGGTCTTGTTCAGTTCAGTCAAGGATTGATGAAAATTGCATTTTTTTCCCAGACATAAATCATCACAGAAAATGTTGTGCCTCCAATTGAGACCGATGATAATAAAGGGGGTGAGAGCAGAGTGAAGACTGTGAAATTGGGTTGACCTAGTTAAAGGTGGTCTGTCTTCCTGGTGGGGCTATGAGGCTGGAAGGAAAAACAAGGATCGTTGCTTTTGTGGCTGCTCAGCTTTTACAGCTCTGTTTCTGGTTGACCTGCCCTGCATAGTGGGGCTCCGTGTCTCTTGATGAGGCCAGGACAGGAGGGGAGTTGGTGGCATTCTTTTAGAAAGCTTGTAAGAGAGTGAATAGCGACAGGCAATTTTGTTCAGTTCAGAAGGCATGTGTGGAGGATCCACTCCAGGGGAATCATGGCCAGGGATGCATCGATGGGTCAGGAGGTGATTGGGTGGGAAATGAGATTTTGAGGGAGACATCAAGAGACAAAGCTGGAAGACGTTTGAGTTGCTTATGATGTGGGCTTCACCCTTTGGCCATAGCTATGTACAGTGAGAAGGGATTTGGATTCTCAAGTCACAAAAGTGCGCATGACAGAGACTCTAGCATCCAAAGGAAATGTGGGTTGGGGATGAAGCCCAGAGGCAGAGAGTTTGCCTCCCATGCATGAGACCTTGGTTTCAATCTCCAGCTCTTCAAGTGGGGAAAGGGGCCAGGAAATAAAGACAGAAATAAAACTTTTTCAGGAGCCAGACTGAGGGCAGAACAAGGTCAGGTAGGGCTGGATTTAAAGCACATCTCTCGGGGGTGGGGAAAGGTAGAGACAAAAGGAGATGTATGCAAAGTCTGGCTTCCTACTCACTGTCAATCTATTCTGTCTCTGTACCTTCCCTTCCTTTATGAATTTCAGTCTCCCTCTCGTGTGATGTTTGGCCTAATACTACCTTGAAGGGAAAGGAGGCTCCTTTATGTCCTGGAATGGTGTCTAATAAATGGCCTCTGGGACAACTGCTTGAGTCTGTGCCTCCATGCTCTGATGGATTTGCGAAGTCTCAGACTGTCCTGGGTGACCTTATCAGTTAGGTGGTCTCGACATCCCTTCGTGCAGGCATCACAGGATGAGGTTTTGAACCTGGGTTCCTATCCAATAGGACGCTCTACAAGCAGAATAAAATGCTTTGTAAATTGACTCTTAAATTAAGCCAAGGATAGTTTGGGAGACTTGTCAGTGATAAGAAAAACAAAAGTAAAGAAGAGACTCAGTTTGCATGTACTTTTCAACTTTGACTCCATCCTAAGGGAGGTTAGCTTGCTTACAGCAGCCCTGAGCATTAGGCCCCCAGGGAGCTGCATCTGGTGGATGGGATCCATCATCCAAATCAGAGCTGACGGGACGTGAGGCTACCAATGGACAGCAGAACCTGGCTGAAAAGAAAAAACAACACCCCCCCCAAAAAAAAAACAACATGCTGTGCCACTTTGAGGAGTTTGGCTTTGGGAAGCAGCACATTTTCTTCAGGGAAAATGGAAGGTAGACAGGCAAAATCTGAAGGTGGCCAGAGAAAAGATGTGTTCCATCCAGATAATGAGAATAGGAAGATCCCATTCACAAGACAACAGGGCCCCCTCTTCATGATTTGGAGAGACTCCACTGATTACTCTGCCTGGAGGGACAGGTGGGTACAAAGGAGGTGTTGGAGACAAGGCAGAGGGCTAGGACATGGGAGGAGGAGCGGGGAGTGGATGCCAAGCTGAGATGATGGGAGACTGTTGGAAGTGTGAGAGAGGAAGGCAAGACATCTGTTTGCTAAATATTAACCATCTGTAGAATGGTTTGGAGGGCATGGATTTGGTAATTAATGTCAGACGCTAATCACTCATCACTAGAGTGTGGGCCAGCAGCTAAGCTGACACAAAGATGATCATTATTTGCATAACTCGTGTCTCTGCTGTGTCTCTATTCGCAAACTGATTGCTGTTTCTCTTCACCCACCACATATTATTTAGCACTTCTTCTATTCTAGCAGTGTGCCTCTCCCTCTGCTTAGCAATAGCAACCTTCTGCTTCATGTATAGCTATTTATAAGCCTGTCTCCACCACTCTAGCACCTCCCTGAGGAATCCAAACGTTCAGTTTGGATCGGTTGCCTACAGCATGCCTAGACTGAGATTCCTGGAGCCAAGGAGATCTTTATCAAAAAAAAAAAAAATAGCAACCCTGCCTCTTAGTTCCTGAACTCAGCTTCCAGGGTAGAGTCTATTATAAAATAAATAAGGTATTAACCAAATTAAACAACTTTTAATGACCCAGAAAAAAGGAAAAAGAAGAGTAGGCATGTCAGCAATCCAGCTCCCAACCAAAAAGGTCTGAGTGCTATGGTAGTGATGGGATCTCACAATTAGTCTTGAAGACTCTTGTGCAGTTTTCTAGGCAAGAGCCACTTCAGCCCTGCAGACTTTGTGGACATTGGCTTGCGGATGGGAAAAGAAGGTAAAAATCACTGTTTTGTCCTCTACTCAGTATGCATTACACCTCTAGGGGCTGGCACTAGGCTGGACTCTAAGGATACTAAGATGAGAACCCCCCCTCAGCCCTTGGAGAGCAAGGATGCTGGCAGGCGTGTCAATTCACCACAGCAGGAGTAGTGTTCCCACGGGGGCCAGTTCAGGGAGCCAATTGTAACGAATGCTCAGTTGGCTGCTGGAAATGGATGGGTCCACGAAGATTTCCTAGATCAATTTTGAACAAGGCTCTTGAGGAAAAGAAAGTTGGCTGAGGGCATAGATCAAGTGGTAAAGTACTTGCCTGGCAAGTATGAGGTCATGATTTCAAAACTCTGGTCCTGAAAGAGAAAATAGGAGAGGTATGTTTGTTTGCCTAGAAAGTTGGGTGAAATGGAGTGACAGAGCATTTGGGGGCAGGGGACAAAGCAGGAACAGAGGATAAAGGAATCAACTCTGGTTCCAGAGGCTCTGGTGTATTTTCAGCAGATGGATTCTTGACATTTTGGCCTGGATTGTTACAGGAGACGATACACTGCACATCACTACCCTGCTCCCCCAATACAGAATTTACACCCTTTCTTTTCCCAATGCCATGAAGTGACAAGCAGAGGCCTTTAAAAGCTTCCATGTTTAAAGGTTCTAAAAGATTTCTAAGGCCCACTCCTCCAGAAGTGTGCAGAGATACCAGGAGAAGGCAGCTTCTACCCTGCATGGACAACCTTGATGAGGCTGTAGACTTGAATGGGAGCCTGAAGCCATGTTATATAAAGATCTTCTCCTTAGTGTTTGAGGAAATAGAGAAAACCCTAGACAAAGGGCAAACTTGGTCAGAATGACTGAGAAGGGCCAACTTTCCTTGCACTCAGCAGAGAGGCCTGGTGTTCTTCACGTCTTAAAAGCCAATCTATACTTTGGCTTGTGAAGTAAATAGTTATACCAAAGAAATGCCTGATTTTTTATTAGCTATCTTTTATAGGTTTATAAAGGTCACTTTGACCACAGGGGAAGGATAGGTGGGAAGAGGCAATTGCTAAGAAGTACAAAGAACAAACTGTTTCAATGTGGACTTATTTCTGTCAATACACAGTAGGTTAATTGTTCTCACCTTTTTCTTGGTCATTTATGCAGGAATTTCAGAGAATGGAGGATCTTGCCCATAAAGTGATTAGCTTCCGGGAAAAGTGTTTTTTTTTTTTTTCTCAAGTGAATGCAAATAATTTCAGCTGCCATACCCCCTGTGTTGTGTCTGAACATTAAGGGGCAGGAATCATTGCAGCTATAGTATGGATGAGGAAACTGAGGCCCAGAAGACTGATGTAAATCCCTGGCTTTTAATTACTATCTTGACTGGGGATTTGGGTTAGCATTTCACTATTAATGAAAACAACAACAAATCACCAGCAGTATGGTACCCAAAGAGACATCTATGATCTGTGGACCACAGTTCTAAGCCAGCCTAGGCAGGAAAGTCCCTGAGACTTTTCTTTCCAATTAGCCAGAAAAAGCCAGAAGTGAAGCTGTAGATCACTGGAGTGGTAGAGGCTAGAGTGTTAGCCTTGAGGTACTGAGTTCAAGCTCCAGTACCCACAAACCCTTCCCCACCCACACAATAAAGCTGTTCTTCCTGTACTTTTCTGGGATAACAATCATCCCCAGGAGCTTCAGCTTTGGATTACTTAGCTTTGATTAATGTACACTTTCTCCTGATGGAAGAGACCCCAGGCCTTTGTTTCCCCTCTACTCAAAGATTTTTTTTTCTTTTTTGGTCATTTGTGGGGTTTGAACTGGCAGCCTGGGCACGGTCTCTGAGCTCTTCAGCTCAAGGCGAGCTCTCTACCACTGGAGTCACAGTGCCACTTCTGGTTTTCTGGTGGTTTATTGGAGATAAGAGTCTCACAGACTTTCCTGCTCAGGGTGGCTTTGAACCAGGATCCTCAGATCTCAGCCTCCTGAGTAGCTAGGATTACAGGCGTGAGCCACCAGCACCCAGCTTTTTTTTTTTTTTTTTAACTGAAAATCATTCACTGCCCACAGCATCTTTAGCCAAGATGTTCTCATTTTCTGGGAGCCAGAATAAGCTGGCGTGGAGCTGGAGTCGACGCCGGCGGGGGCCGAGTGCTCCCCGCCGGCCTGGAGCGGTGCACCAGGCTGCAGCATCCTCCAACCCAGACTTCTCTGGGCCTGATTTATCGCTCCCGTCTCTTGCTCTGGCTTTTCACTAACATTTCTTTCCAACGTCTTCACTGAGGATCCAGGATTGTCCATGTGCATTTTCGCTTTGCCACTGTTGACAGAAAGCGTTGGGTAAAGGCCCAGACACCACCCGTCCAGCCCTATCTTCCCAGGCCATCTTGAATCTGTCAGAACCCAGGTCTATTCGCAGCACGGCGCCCGTCCAAAGCCACTTCCGCCTCCCCTCCACCCACCTCCCACCACATGGCAACTTCGAAGGCCTCGGGCCTGGGCCTGTGGCCCGGCTTCTCTGTCCCCTGAACCAGGCCTCCTGCTACTCTCTCTGGTCAATTGCGTCAGGGATCTCTTTTTTGAAAAAGAAAAAAAAAAGGCTTAATGTTTTCTCAAGAGAACAAGAGTAGCCATTTATTTTGGCCCGGTCGTATGGATTCAAGGAAATCTCTTCCCTCCTTCTTTAGATTGTTTCTGGAGTTGGCAGCGTTTGTGTGCCCCATCATTTGCCCAGGGCAAAACCCCTTAAATCCAAACCCCTCTCTGCCTCACAGTTTCCAAAGTGGGAAAACACTCAAGCAAAATACCTTCCCTAGAATTAGTGAAAGACTCCTTTTGAGGATAGTTAATAAAAATCAGGCATTTCTTTTGGTGTAATTTTTCATTTCAGAAGCCAAGTATAGACTAGCTTTGAAGACATGCAAACAGCACCAGGCCTTCCCTGGGTGGCTGGAAGGGGCCCCTTCTAGACGCCTGCAGCTCTGAGTTCCAGCGCTGAGCGCAGCTTGTCTGGGTGCATGCTGGACTCTGCCCTCCCTCACATACTTTACATTTTCTTGTCATCACCATGTCACTCCAGCTGCATTGTGCAGAACTAGTGTTTTATTTTTGATCTTTGAAAAGGTTTTGTGTTTTTTTCCTCCTAGTGCCTAGAGACCATAAAGCTGAACTATGAGTCTTCATGAAAAAAAAATAATTAAAAAGTTCCCCCATGTTTCTCTAAATTGCAGGGCATCTTAAACTAGTCCCCGAA
Source organism: Dipodomys ordii (assembly GCF_000151885.1). Lineage (NCBI taxonomy): Eukaryota > Metazoa > Chordata > Mammalia > Rodentia > Heteromyidae > Dipodomys > Dipodomys ordii. Next base: position 1,697,480 of record NW_012267404.1, read on the forward strand.
TCTGCTTTTGTCAGCAACTGCCACTCCTCTCTCTCTGGGGGTGGTGCTGAGGGCAGGTAGGTGCGGTTTGAAAGAATTCTCAAGATGATTCTGACAAAGGTCATCTTCTGCCCATTGAGAGGCCAGGGAATCTAAACAGAGTTACAACTATTTGGCTCCTTTGACTAAATTCAAAGGATTCCAGGTCAAGGTTTCAACTCTGAAATCTCAATCAAAACAGTAGTTTTGATTTGGACACTATGGATGAACTGATGATGTATAGATGCATAGATATTGCTATATTTAAAGCTCACTAGCTTTTCTCAGATTTTCCTAAACATTTGCACAATCCTACAGGTTTTGCTCCATTGATCTTCAATTCTTTGTGAAAATTTTGACAACAAAGTGATAACCATTTGGAGTTTTTGGTTCTATTTTGTGTATGTGTGTGTGTGAGGGGGGGGGTTGTGGAGCTGTCCCTCAGCTCTTGAGCTCAAGGTGAGCACTCTACCACTTGAGTCACAGTGCCACTTTCGGTTTTCTGGGGATTAATTGGAGAGTCTCACGGACTTTCCTGCCCGGGCTGGTTTTGAACTGGCTTTGAACTCAGATCTCAGCCTCCTGAGTAGCTAGGATTACAAGTGTGACCCACTGGTGCCCGGCCTGAATGTATGGTTCTTTAAGTATAAAATGAGATGCATGTCTAATGTAGTGTGGTAAGAATTGGTATATGTACATGGTGCCTGGTATCCAGTAGGATATGCCATAAATGACTGCAATAATTATTATGGTAGTGACATTTGCAAAGGTGAGTAAATGGGCCTGATTTTCTTCTTTCTAATGTATCCTGATCCCCAGAACCAAAGCAAGTGCCTCAAAATAAAATCAAGAGTAGTGACGGGACATATATTGGGCTGAGTTTCTGCTGTATATCAAGACATGGGATTAGATTCCTTCCTTGGCATTCTTATTAGTTTTTATCTCAGTCCTCCAAAGTGATGTCAACAATCCTATTTCATAGATGACCACTCTGAGTCTCTTAATGGATCAGTCAAAATTTATGGCTATAAGCAACAGATTGATAGAAGCAGAAAAGGCACTTATTCTAAGATACTTGGGAACTCAGAGAGCTACTGGAAAGGCTCAGGGGACAGACTTGGAAAACAGGGCAAGAGGAGGATTAGAAGAAATACTCCAAAGACTACAGCCAAATCCACACAGCAGAATTGTTGACCAATAGCAGCATCCCTGATTCCTGGGGAGGATGCCTCTGTAACTGCTGCTATTTTGAAACTGAATGTCATTGCCACTGCAGAAAGAACACTGCCTATCTTGCTTCACACATCACTAGCTTCCAAATCTGAGTCCTTGGGCATCAGCTTATCCCAGTTTAGGTCATATGTCCCTGCCCTAGTGCAAAGAATTAAGGGAACTTCAATATTTGGCTTTGAGGGGAAAGAAATATACTTGGTTACAAGCCTCATATGGTGAGGAATTCCCCAAATATAGAAAGAAAAATCAGACTCCAGGATAGCTTAGAGGCCATAAACGCCTACCACATTAAGAAATATGGATCACCTCTCCTGGACATATCTGAGCCTCCCTTCTGTGACCTTTTGTGAGATGTGTGATTGTTTAAATACACATCCACATGCACATATATTCACATAACTATATAAGAAATGTACCAAAATATTAATTGTGATACTATTATTATTTGGGTGTAAAAAGATTACAGTTGATTTTTAAATGTTACTTTTAGCATTTTCTTGGGAATTGCCAGTGCTTTTGTTCAATATATATGTTAACTAGGAAAAAGTAATAGTCATTAATTACTTTAAAATTATTTCAAATAATGCTATCTTCAAAGAAACGGGCAGGGGGAGAGAGTTCAGCCAGTTTTTAGGGGGAAGGGCTGTTTCAGGCTTCCCTAGGGGCCATCTGGACAGAAGGCAAATTAAAACCTGCAAGTTTGAAGTCAATCATCTTGCCTTGATGGCCCTTCAATGGGGAAAACTTCAGTCATTTCCCTTGCCTGGCACTCTTGTGGTCAGAGGATGAAATCCAATCATGGGGTCAGTTGGGTTTATACATTCCATGGCAAACCAATTTGGCCATTTCTCTGCATTTCCCAAAAGTTCTCTGACTTCCTAGGCAGGAATTGTGAGCACAGGGAGACCTTTATGCTAGTTGCTTCAGCACATCTGGTTTACAGCCTGTGCCAGATGTGCTCCCTTTCATCTGGGGAGGGGTTAAGAAGAGACACACGAGCCTCTGTAGGTCCAAGGAACTTCCTTAATGGCTGCTCTAATTTTTGGTGAAGTGTTTCAAGTTAAGATGTAAGTCGATCAAGTTGCGGCCACAATGTCCTCTTAAAGTGAGGGGAATATGCTTTTCATTAGAGTCTGTTCACCTGACTTGAGGTTCAAGACTCAGCCTAAATGTATATTTTGGGTAAGCTTTTGGCTGATTTCTGATATGAACATGCAGTCAATATATGAATATTTGTTTAGTATCTATTATGTGACTTACACTGGGGAACACTAATGAACAAATTGATATGGTTTCTGTGCTCAAGGAGCTCCTGTATCTCAGGAGAGATTGCTGACTTTCTGCCTTCACTAACCTGGCCTCTGCCAACTACTCCGTCGCCTTAGACAGTGGTGATGAAAGGAGAGAGATATTTAGAGGAAGGCGACTGAGTTCATCTTGTGACAGAGGCTGGCAGCATTGATGCCAATGCCAACAAGGGAAAAGGAGCAACAGGAAAAGAGACAGGGACCCAAATTCAAGTGCCACTGCAGCTGTGTTGGGCTTTGGTGAATTGAATACCAAAGGTATTCAATCTGTTTCCAAAAACTTCTGTCAGTTGTACTTTTACCCACTACATTGATCCTGAAGATTCTCCTCACAGTCTCCATTCCTTGCTAAAATTCTAGGAGAGAGGAAGTGGCCAGATTCACTTGCCTCTTTCCTTAGCGCCCATCAAAATTCCCATTAAGAGGTTCTGTTGCCTAAATACCTGCATATTCTTTATGAGGTATAGTGTTTTTGTAGCTACTCAGTCTGATGGACCTGACCAACACTCCCATCCCAACCCATCCCGTCTTACCCTATTCCATCCCATCCCATCCCATGTCAGAATGCTTCTCTTTAACCAGAAATGAAGCAGTCAAAGATCTAGCCTCTGCTTGAAATACTGTTTGCTATGAGAGTAAACACTATTTACAGTGATTCCAGTATGCTCCAGATAGATGAAGATGATGCTTTGAAAAGTTCTTTGCACTAAAGCCATTCTTGATTTCTTTCTGCTGCTGCTGCTGCTGCTCCTCCTCCTCTTCCTCCTCCTCCTTCTTCTCTTTCTTCTTCTTCTTCTTCTTCCTCCTCCTCCTCCTTCTCATCCTCCTCCTCCTCCTCCTCCTTCTTTTATGTCAGTCATGGGGCTTGAACTCTGGGCCTGGGTGCTGTCCCTCAGCAATTCAGCTCAAGGCTAGAACTCTACCACTTGAGCCACAGTGTCACTTCTGGCCTTTTCTGTTTATGTAGTACTGAGGAATCGAACCCAGGGCCTCATACATGTGAGGCAAGCACTGTACCACTGAGCCACCTTCCCAGCCCCATTCTTGATTTTTTTTAAAGTTAATTCATGTATACAGAGTCTAAGTGGGAAACAGAATAAATCCCAGGTGGTTCAAATTAGGAGATTTTTTGTGAAATGACTACTTAGAGGGGTGATGATCAGAGTTGAGGGAGCCCACAAGGGAAATAGAGACACTTAGGGATTAGTAAGAGTGAGGACATGTTGCTGAGCCTGAATCTGAAAGGGCAAAGAAAGGAACCCATGTTACTTGAGATCATTGAGAACTGGAACATGGAGGAGGAACCAGTAAAATCCATACTGTTGAAGTGGTGCAGTGTTCATGAGAATCAGGATGCTGGAACAGAATAGGAGCAGGAAAGAAGAGCCCTGGCCTCCTTCTCCTGTAGTTTGCTCGTTTCTATTGGCCAAACCCAACCAGAAGCTGGAGGTTGAGGAAGACAGGTGAAGTAGTGCCTTGGGGTAAGCATCCTACAGGATGGGATATGGCAGGAAATGGTGGAGAGCGGGTTGCATGGGCAGGGTGAGTAAAATTCAGAAAATAACCAGCCCATGTCTAGCTTTCACACAAGCCAGAATGTGTAATTACTCAATCATTGTTCCATCATTCTTGCTCAGTATCTAACCTCCCACGAATTGTTAGTTGTCCTCATACCAATATCCAATTTCTTTCTGAAAGACATGGCCGGCTATTCCTGTAACATTTATTCAGTAGTATTTAATGGGTTCCTAGGTATTGGAAGAAAGTCCCATTTGCCCTTGATCATTGTTCTCATTGATGCAGATTATTTTAATTCCCATTTCAGTAAAATTCTGATTAAGTATCTCCTTCGGACCAGTATTTATAAAACCACATCTGTTTCACTTTTTTTTTTTTTGGTATGTCTCAATTTTATTTGACTTGATAGTCTGTCCTGGACAATGGAATCTCAAAGCCTCTCAGAATCAAACAGTTTATAGTTTTCTCTGGATTTGAATTTGAGGTGTTGGTGGTCCTGTTTTTTTTTCAGAGCCAGTATTTTTGGTTCTGTGAAGAAGTTTCAAAGTCAAATTTGTTCTTGTTGAATATAACAAGGATGTTAGTCCTTTCTCAGTCTGTCTATAACAATAGCTTACAAGTTTTTTCCATTGCAGGATACAATAAAATATGTATTTAAATCTAACCCATTTTTGTAAAACAGAACTTACCATTACTTTGTCTACCATTCTATATTCTGGTCTCTTCTTTTCTTTTTAAAAAAAATTGAAGTTGCTGGGTCCCAGTGAGTCATGCTGTAATCCTAGCAACTAAGGAGGATGAGATCTGAAGATTGATTTTTTAAGCCATCCCAGGAAAGTCCATGAGACTCTTATTTCCAATTAATCACCAAAAAGCTGTTGCTCTGAACAAAAAAAGCTAAAGAACTGCATCTAGGCCCTGAATTCAAGCTCTAGTACACACACACACACACACACACACACACACACACACACACACACACACACACACAATGTTAATAGCCTCCTACTACATCCATTTTATACTGTCTTAATGGCTTATATTCTGTAGTGTGGAAAGCACCATCCTACACAGTATGTGGAAATTATTTTTTAAATAGACAAGGATGGGGATCTGTATTAAAAGGTGGTTCAGGGTCCTTAAATGTGTATTTTTTGGCCACCATTCAGTGTCAACCTTGGCATTTTATTTCATTTCAAGTAAGCCAGGCAGATTCTACCGATGACATCCCCAGTTCCCATTCTGGCGAAGAGTCCTGCATTGACCACATTTGGCTTGTGGCTAGAACCCATGGTCAGCAGAGATGAACAGCTGTGGTTCACCAAACACTCTTCATAAACACAGTTTCTGGTTATTGTTTGTTTGCTTTAACCCAAAGAAGTCTGTCTGTCTTATGTTTGACTTGCAGCTGTTGAGCAGAAGTTTTACTGCAAAGACAGTACAAGGTGGTCATGGACAGGTACCTGACTTAGAGAAGTTCATTGTTGAGGGACTGGGGACATTAGGTGAAAGTAAGGTCTTCTCAGTCCACCAAGAGGGGAGTCTCCACATAAGAGGGGACTAAGGGACTAGGAAATCATAGCTGCTATTTAACAGACACCATATATGAAAGACATTCTATATAGTATCTCACTTAATTCTTACCACAGTCTAATGAGTAGCTCTTCAGTTGAGGGCAGAAAGAAATATTGGTATTGTGATTTTGATGGAAAGAAACTGAAGCTCAGGGAGGTTTTATAATCAATGTGCTAAAGCTGAGCTAGGGATCAGTTTCCCCTCTTTCTCATGAGCAGGATTGGGGAAAGAGGAAAAGGGAGAGAACTTTTTGCCACTGGAATATTATATGTGGAGTCTAAAGGCTGGAGAATTCCTTCTTCCTAGAGTAGTGTGGGGAAAAACGCCTTCCCTGTATGTGAATTTGCCAGCTGGAATTTGGAATTTCAAGAGTAAAGAAATAATTAGAAAGTAGAGGTCAACCATCATTTTGATAACAAAACATACATACTTGCAAGAGGCATTTGGCCTGTAACTATCATTGATAAACATAGGTTTCAAACACAAGAGCCATTTTGCCTGTAATTTTTAAAATCATTTATAACATGTCCTCTATGCACCAAAAAACCCAAAATGCTAACATACTTTTGAAATTAGTGAATTGGTAAATTTCTACATTTAATGCATGCAATAGTAAACCGAGATTTAATTTGTGAATTGGTGAATGTCTATGCTGAATATATATAAACTATATACGGGTTGCTTTACTTTTTTCCCCTTCCTAAGTGAGAATGTATTAAACATTTTCTTATCTAGAGGAAGAGAACTGGCAGCTTCAGAAATGAAGTGACATCACCAGCTTCTACTACAAAAGATAGAGAAGATATGGAAAGAAATAAAAGTAGGAGATGGTTGTTTCAGGACTTATAGGAAAAAATGATAGGCTATTTCAGAAAAGGTAAGTTAGAACAGTTGATGCTTGAGACTCTAGAAAGAATCCAATGTCTATTCAAGACATAGCAGATTTTAGTCACCTTCTAGGCAGCTAAGCAGTTTTTACATGTTTTATAAAGAATGTCCCCTTTGAAACTTTAAAAGAGGAAAAAAGCAGATTTGACATCAAAATTAAAGAGTAGGGTACTCTGTTGGTACTTGGTACATTTTGTGTGATGTTGTAGTAACATTTGATGGGTTAAATAACTAGAAATTTTTGAGCCTTATTGGATATTATCGATCTTATATAAACATCAGTAAAGTATCACTCTGGGTTTTAGCTTTCCAGGACTTAAATTATCCATGAAATAACTATTTTGTTCATTATATCAGCCAAAAAAAAGAGTAAGGCAGATGGATCACTTGATGTTTATAACTTGAGGTGAGGGTAGGGTATGGTTCCTTTTGAGATATGTCTCCAAACATTAAACAAAGATAATAAAAATTATTTGGAAATAGAGAGGGGAAAACCCAGAGAAGGAAAAATACCACATACAATTCTAAAATGCTTGTATTACATAAGCAATACAAGTTCCCAAGTTGTGGACCCACCAGATCAAATGTTTTGTGGTGCTTTGGAAGTAACATGTATCCTCAAAAAATCCATTGGCTATGGAAACTTCTTTTATGTTGCTTCTCAGAGAAATTCACAAAAGATCTATGATCAAAACAGTTGGGATGTGGTTCTGTGCACGTGCCACCTCTGAAGAAAGTCACAGGTGTCTTCCTAGTGTCTTTAGGCTTGGAAATCAAAGATGTTTCCATTAGGTTTGACTCTCTGATGAGAAAGAGATGATCAACCTCTTGCTAAAACTCATTCCAACCTCTGGCTCAGACAATCTGTCTTGGGACTGAACCATTATGGCACACTCTTTCTGTAAGTGATAGCTTCAAGCCAGAAATAATAAGCTAACATATACATTCTAACTGAAGTTAGTGTTAAAACTTAGACACCAATTCTGTGGACAAGTTACACTAAAAGGTGAACTCTGGATTCTTTAAACAAGTTCACATCTTTGTCAGTCTTAGTGCCTATGTAAGGAAAGAACAGAAACTAGGTTTGGAGCCAACATGAAGAAATGCTCTGCAGATACAAGTATAGGAGTGATTAGAAGAGCCGACGCTCATTAAACAGGATTTATTCTCTTCCAACTGGACGTGCACAGGAGCTGGTTTTTTAAAAAAAGTATTAACTTATTTTTTTTCCCTTCAAGCTTAGCCAGAGACCTCACGGAGGTCTAAACCCAAGCCAAGCTTGATCTGTTTTAATTCAACCACTGTTGATTTATGGCTTAGTAAAAAATGTCTGAGAATTTTTGTAAGCTACAAAAAAAATTTTTTTATCCCAACTTGACTCTCTCACATCTCAAATACAGCTGAAGGGATAATTTCACAGACTTTCAAAAGGCAAAGCCATCTTTAGAATGGAACGGAGCTCTCACAACTTCAATTCTGAGCAAAAAATCTTACAAAGGTTTGCATACAAATGAAAACAAACATATTGACAGGCACACATTAAATACATTCACTTGATTCTCTTGAACAGACACTAGGATAGACTCAATCCTCAAGGCTGAAGAGGAAGTATGGGGAGGGTTGGGAATGTTTTAAAGTTTTACACTATGTGGGACATAAAAGTTCTCTCTCCTATCCTCTTCCTCAAAGAGAATAATAATAATAATAATGCCACTCATTGTCCAGACCAAAAAAAAAAACCCTAATACCAACCTTCATCTCTATCTGGCCCTCCAATGTACACGGTTATACAATATAGCAAGACTAATAAGCAATTACCAACTGCAAGAAGAAAACCAATAGGAATCCACTGGTGCCTTCCAGCTCTAACTTTTAATAGGGTTAACCCAATTCACAAGAGCTTTCCTTTGCTTCCCATGACATTCAGCCTGGGCTATGAGACTTAGCCATTTTTCAGCATTTGGGTTTTTTTCCCTAGATGAGTATCTATATTTCCCATAGGATTATAAACTCAGTGAGGACAAGAATCAGCCTTATATTTTGCCTAATTTCCCATAGCTGTGGCCTCTGACTAGTCCCTGTATTCAAAAAAATATGCAGAGGAATAATCATCAAAGATATCTTTATTCTTGATGCTGAGGAAAAAGCATTCATAAAACATCCTCAATGCATTGTATCTGTCTTCATAAGGGATCTTGGAGAAGCAGGGAAAGGGATGTTCTCTGCCATCATGCATTTTTGAACTGCATTTCTCTACCAAGTGCATCTCTTCATGAACGATTTACTGGTTTTGTAGCAGCTTTGCCCATGAATGTTAATACATATCCAATACTTAGCCTGCTTGGCACCTGGAATTACTGATTTTACTTCTAATGCTTTACATTCTTTCCATGGTTTTAGATTTTCAATGTCAAGAACAGATCCCCACTCTTCTCTCCTGTGATTATAATTAACTCCTCAGAGACCAAGGCCATGTCTAAGCTGTATATTAGCTTTCTTTCCCCAGACATCATCATCCTGGCTGCATATTAGATAATGGGTTAATGGGCAAGTAGTAGACATGATCATGAAAACAAATGAAATGGTGGAACAGTTAAGTAGAAGATACAATAATTCTGATCATTGTCAGGTTCATACCTGCTATAATCCTAACTACTTGGGAGGCTAAGATTGAGAGGATCCAGATCCCAGCCTATTCCAAGCAGAAAATCCTCAATACTCCATCTTTAGGGAGGGAAGCTGAATGCAGTGGTACATGCCTGTGATCCTGGCAAGTTCAGAAAACCTTACTACTAGAAATTGCAAAGAAAGAAATATAGCTGACTCAAGAACCTTGAATGAGCAAATGGAGTATGAGCAACTGGTGGTATGAATTTTTTTCTTATAATAACTAACACATCAAACACATATGAGACATATACTAGACACTATAAAGTCATTGCATAATACAATATAATAACACAAGTCATTATAATCCCATTGTGAGGATCCAGCATGTCAAATTGAGTGTTGGTGCTACAAATCCAATAGCAATAGCTTTGCATTGTAAATGGCAGCTACTAGAATTGTCATGAGGGCTAAATGAGCTGTCTGGAGATCCCATCCATCCCATGAAACTGCTGTAAAGTGCTTGCCTCCTCTCACTTTGCATGTTTCTGGTTTCCATTCTAATTATCCTGAAGCCTGCCTGGGTGGGAGGGGTTAAAACAGCTTCCCACCAACCCCTGTGCCCACCTTTGTGCTCTATCCTAGGGGTTTTTAACCTGGGACTAGCTTATGTATGGCCATGTACCCATCAGTACATTGGAGGTAAGTAGCAGAAACATACTTGAACTTTTTAAAGTGAAGATAGATATTCCCTTTGGGAGACTCAGGGACATCTTAATGAATTAGAAAGCAGGAATGAACCAAGCTTTATGGGGAACTGAAAACCTTTCACAAACTTTCTTGTTCCTCGGGTCTCATCTCTGCTCTGTCTGGATGTCTGGGTAATTCTCATTGTACTTTGGACCTCTTTGGTAATTGATCTCTGGAGCAGATGCAAGAAGTTACCCAAAGTCATCAAAATGCACTTGTGGCAGTTTTTGAAAACTTAGGACTCCTCTCTCCATCTCAACTCCAGATACCTAGTGTAAGGACTTTGATGACCTTTGTGGCTAATCGGAGAGGGGGAAAAAGGAGTCAGTTAAGGGAGCTGCTTCAAAATATGTTCCCTGCAGTGTACACACACATTTTGAAGGGATATTGTATGTTATTTCACGCAAGTTGCTTGACCTTTGAGCTTCCTTTTTCTCATCTCTAACAACAACAAAAAGGAACATATTTAAGAATGAACAAGTTAATTGACATGTACACTTAGATTATCCCTGCCAGGTAATGAACACTCGATAAATACTAGGTGTTATCTAATGTGAGCTACTAAAATATTAGGCAGTGACTAAATCCTCAAATTCCATATTTAAAAGCCAACAAATGGTATTTAAAAGTAAGAAAATTAAGGACTGAGAGAGCAAAAATTGGGAGTAGGGGGGATAGGACCTTTTTTTTTTTCAGTGTTGGGAAATTGAACCCAGTGCCTCATGTATGCTAGGCAATCGCTCTACCATTGGGTTGTATCCTAGCTCCTATCTTACTTTTAAACCCATTAACTTAGCGCGATCCCTATTTTGTGTTACTATATCGATATGTTATAAATATTATATAAATGGCAATATATCATTTACATATGTAACATATTGCATTGTATGTATATATCTGTGCCTACTAAAAAGTACAAAAGTTAACTATGGCGATCTTACAGGAGAGATGATTAGGGTTATAGATAAGATTTAGCTTTAATTTTCTGCTTATTTGGTGCTGAGGAATCCAACCTAGAATCTCATGCGAGGCAAGCACTCTACCACTTCTTTATTTTTTGTTATTGTTGGTGGTGGTGGTCATGGGGGCTGAACTCTGGGCCTCAGCTCTTTAGCTCAAGGCTAGGGCCCTACCACTTGAGCCATAGTGCTACTTCTGGCTTTTTTTCTGCTTATGTGGTGCTGAAGAATTGAACCCAGGGCCTCATGCATGCCAGGCAAGCACTCTACCACTGAGCCAACTTCTCACCCCCCAAGAATTAGCTTTAATTTAAACTACTCTATGTCCCAAACTTACTATAAAGAGGACACATTGGTTAATCATTGTCAAGTTTGCTTTTTTTTTAAGAGAGAGAGAGAAAGAGAATAGACAGAAAGGGATGTCTTTCTGGGAACCAGGAAATATAGGTTAGTCCCAGCTGTGTCACTAATTCACTATGATACTGAGCAAATTGGATCCTTGCTCATCCAACTATAGGAGCAGGATGAATATAATAACACATATTAACATTATTAACATAATAACATATAGTAACAATGCCAAGAGCTAATGCTTACCTGGGACTCACTGTTGGCCGATGGTATGCTCTTAGAGCACTTTACCTAGAGCAGTGGTCCTCAACCTGTAGAGGGCATCACAGCCATCCAGAGGGCTTTCTCAGGGCACAGATTGACTTGCTGATTCCATATGGGTTGTAGCCCAGTTCCTTTTGGTATAAGGGAATACCTAAGATTGGGTCATTTATAAGAAAATTTTATTTAGTTCATGAATCTGGAGGCTAGAGATAGGTCCAAGATCAGGAGCTACATCTGATGAGGACCTTGAATGGTGGTACCATGACATAATGGAAAATCCAGAGGATGAGAGGAAAAAAGTGAGAGGAAAACACAAGGGCTGGCCTTGTTTCATAATATTCTGTTCTTGTGATAATCATCTTGTCCTGGGAAAACAAGTGGTTACTACACTATGACAATTAACTCAGCCTGGCAAGGAAGGTATTCCCCAACCCCTCAGACGGATTGGATCCCTCTTAAAGGCCCAATCTCCTAACACTTCCATAATAACATTGTCAAATTTCAACATGAAGGCCTGGGCATGTGACTCGTGGTAAAAACCTGTGTAGTACGTGGAAGGCCCTGGGTGTTCAATCCCCAGAATGGGGAGGGGGAGTGGAAATTAATATGAATTTCAGAGAAACCAGACCATATTTAAACCATAGTATGATAGTGAGTACAGGGGATGATGGTGAGGATCACCGACTTACATGATCTTACTTAGGCCTCACAACTGCTCCTCCATTGTAATAGGTTTGCAATTGAGAAAAAGGTAGGTTGGTGGAAACTGAGGCTCCAAGAGTTCACACAGATAATCTCAGAGCTATAGAGCCAATCTATCTACTTTGACGTTTGCCTTCCTCTGATGTTACTTCCCAGTTTCAACTTCCTATTTCCTTATTTCTTTTCCTTTTCCTTTTTTCTTTCTTTCATCTCCTTTCTTTTCCTTCTTTCCTTCCATTCTTGTTTCTTTCCTTCCCTCCTCCTCTCCCTCCTTTCTTCCTTTCCCTCTCCCTTCCTCCCTTCTTCCTCCTCCCTCTTCTGTCTCCCTCCTCCTTCTCTCTCCCTTCCTTCCTTCTTTCCTTCCTTCCTTCCTTCCTTCCTTCCTTCCTTCCTTCCTTCCTTCCTTCCTTTTCTTTATTTTCTTTCTTTCTTTCATGTGCCAGTCCTGCCAGGGCCTGAGCACCATCCTTGAGTTTTTTTGCTCAAGACTAGCTCTATACCACTTGAACCACAATATCACTTCTGGTGTGTGTGCATGTGTGTGCACACGTGCTTGATTGGAGTGAAGAGTCTCACAGATTTTCCTGCCCACACTGGCTTCAAGATGCAATCCACGGGTCTCAGCCTCTTGAGTATCTATAATTTTAGGCATGAGCCACCCAGCTTCATCTTCCTATTTCTAATTTACAAACAACAAAACTCATGCGTCTGAGACCAAATCCAAGCTCTGAAAACCCTGAGAGAATCCCCAGCCTTTCAGCTTCTGCCTGTGATTGGTGAGTCAGAGGTTGAACCCCAGAGCAGAAGTGACAAGGAGGATGACAGGTTCTGGATCTAGTGCCTCTGTTTGGGGCTACAGGGATTACAGTCTCATTAAACAGCCCCAGCCTCCCCACCCCCACCCCCAACTTCAACTGACTTGAACTTTCCTTTCCCTTCTTTTACAATTTATTTGGTATTCTCTGGATCTCTCAGTCCACAGCCATTTGAGTGGCAAGAAAAAGAAAGTGGAAATGAGCTTTCTTCAATGTTGACTTTCCTTTCAAATTCATGGTGATGTGGTGTCCCCAGGAATGAGCATTTCCCTCCCTCTCTCCCTCTTGTGAATTCTCAAGTAAGTAGCAAATGATTTTAAATGCATGCCGATTGCAGTGGACAGCTGCCAGGAGAGAAGTGAAAATAAACTGGTGACAGGAAGTGTCGCAGTTCACGGAGAGGGCAGCGAGGATAGAGTGGAGCAAGCCCATGACACCTCTGGGTCCACATACTGAAAGACTTACCCGGACAGGCTGGGCAGCCACAGAGCTAGTAATTCATTAAGTGAGGGGAACCGCTCCCAGAAACATTTCTCTCTTCTCCTAACACCCATTGTCTCTTAATTTCCAAACTCTGGGTTCATTCCTATGTCAAGCAGGCCCAGCTGAGTCTCTCTAAACAATCCCTTCATTCGTGATGAACACCCTGCACCAAATGATGCTTAGACTCCAAGTGATTTAACAGCCTGGGGTTTCCAAGCTTTAGGATCATAGGACGGATATATGATTAGTGAGAATGAGAAAACAGCATCAAAACAGATGAAGGATGGGGAAATGAAAGTGAATCACATGGAACTTTGCCCAGTAAAGGGATTACACAGCCCGAAGGAAAGGTTCAGGAATTAAAACAAAATTATATTGTAAGTTAGTCATGAGATAAAATAAGATGTTGGAGGTAAGGTCAAACACATCAATTATATCAGTAAATGTAAATGGTCTTAATTTACATTTATTACTAAAAAGATTTTCAGATTGGCTAACAGCAAACTCCAACACACTGTTCTAATATGGAGCTAAATCTAAAACAAGAGATCTGAAAAGGTTAAAAATAAGGTATTACTATTTGTGTGTGTATGCCTGTGTGTGTGTATGTGTGTGTGCATGCGCGCATGTGCACGTGTGTGCTTGCATATACTAGGGCTTAAAATCAGAACCTAGGTGTTATCTCTTAGCTTTTTTGCTCAAGGTTGGCACTTTACCACTTGAGCCACAGTTCTACTTCTGATTTTTAGTTGGTTAATTGGAGAAAATAATCTCAGGGACTTTACTGTCCAGGCTAGCTTTGATCCTTAGATCCTTAGATCCTTAGATCTCAGCTTCCTGAGTAGCTAGGAATATAGTCATGAGCCACAGGTGCCCAGCACATATTAAGATTTTAAAGCCGGGTTACAACTTGGAATTCAGACTGAAAAGCCAAAGAACGATCTTTAAAATGCTAAAGGCAGTGGTTCACAATGAAGGTATGTATATCTGTTATTTATATTTTTGTGAACTGGAGAGGATGGAGAAATAAATGAAATTGCACTAATAATAGACTTTGATACATCTTAATCCATTCAGGACAGATCAAGTGGACAGTAAGGATATAGGAGAATGTACAGATGTAGAAATATGAACCCTAGTGGGGAGAGAAAATGTCTTCTTTTCAAGTGACTGCCTCTTAGGCCACAAATAAAACCTCGGTCAATTGCAAAGATGAAAGGAACACTAACACACTCTGGTCACAGTACAAGAAAATGAATACTGAAAATCAAAAAACCTGACAAGTGTTTTGCCTGATTTAAAAAAAATCAGTACTAGGGATTGAATTTAGGCTTTTCTGCTTATTAGGCAGGTGTTCTGATATTTGAGCCAGGCCCTTGGCCCTTTTCTCTTATAGTTATCTCTCAGAGTCTTCTAGTTTTTGCCTAGGGCCAACCTGAACTACAATCCTTCTACTATGCCTCCTTCGTAGCTAGAATCAGATGTATGAGAAATTCTACCAAACCTTTAAATATCAAATCATCCTAGTGCCCACCTACAAGCAAAGAAAAAGGAGAAAAGCTTGAAATAATTTGAGTGTTGATAGTTAAGAACTGTAATGGATTAAAGTACATATATATATTTATATATATATGCCAATAAGCTAATAATATAGATATTATCTTATAATGTTACAAAATAAATAAAACAACTATGTTCTTTTTTGTTTGTTTTGGTCAGTTATGGGGCTTGAACTCAGGGCCTGGGTGCTTGAACTCAGGGCTTGGGTGCTGTCCCTGAGCTTTTGTACTGATGGCTGGTACTCCATTTCCATTTTCAGTTTTTTGGTAGTTTATTGGTGATAAAAATCTAATGCACTTTCATGCCTGGACTGGCTTCAAACCATGATCCTCAGATCTAGCCTCCTGGGTAGCTAGAATTACAGGTGTGAGCCACCAGCACCTGGCAACAAAATTCTTTAGTCAACTTTAGATGATTCCCTGGGTCTCTTTATTTATTCTTTTCTCTTTTTGGGTGTGGTGCTGAGGATTAAAGTCAGGGCTCACAAGTGCTAAACACTAAGCTATATCTCCAAGTCTAGCATTTTTATTTTGAAAGCTAGGTATAAAGAATCAAACATTCATCCTGCTTTTTCCCACTTGAACTACATCTCATGGTGAAGGTAAATTTTTCTTTGTAGAAAATTCTGGCTAATAACTGAAAGATCCTAACAAAACCTGTGGATCTGGGCTGTGATCATCATCTGGGCTAAGCCCATCATCAACTGGGATTTGCTTAAAAAAGAAAAGAAAAGTCAAGAGACAGACATTATATGTCTCCTGATGGAGGCTCATCATACTGTCCATAAGGGATTTGGCACTAAATCAAACTTGAGTCTGACCAAGTCTGCAGAACTATTAATTTACAATAAATACACAGATCAGAGGAACATGTTAAATCATACCATAGGGATGCAATCAGCAAAATCCACAGTATAGAAACTCTATAGGACAAGTGATTCAGCCTCCTAAACAAATACATTGCATCAGGGAAAGATGGATGGGGGAATTCACAGATTAAAAGAAATCCAAGAAACATGAACCATTCTAACATGTGGATACAATTGGGGTCTTGATTCAAACACACTTTCGTATTCATATGACAATGAGATATATTTGGACACTGGTCAAAGAGTATCAAACATCTATTGATTTTTAAAAGTGTGAAATCAGCATTGTAACTTTAAAACTGAGAATCTGTAAGATTTCAGAAATGAAATTATATTGATATGTAAGATTTGTTCCCGAAGCCAGAATGTGAGAATGAAAGAGAAGCAGATGGTGTATAAATGAAATACATTTGTCTAGAAGTTAGAATTTGAGGATTTGGAGTGATTGGACCCTGGAGATTCCCTCCTGGCATGGTGTTTTTGTTTGAAATTTCCCGAAGTTAAAAGTGTTTTTGTTTTTCAAAAATTAATTACTATTATTGGTGCTTATTAGTGTTCCTTTTATACTGATCTGTCTTTTCCAAAACATTTTCAGGAAAAAAAATATTTTCTAGCAAGGAAAAAAGAATTTAGTCATTACCTGATTACCCAGTAGCTTGTTTTTGCAAAGTTGGCTACCTTATATTTATTGAGTGCCTTATATGAAAGTATATGCCAAATGCCTAAGTAAACTAACTTATTCTTCCAAAAAAATTCTTAAAGATAAGGAAATGGAAGTTCAGATAGTACAGGTAAGCTTGCCCTGGATAATATAGTTGGAGTAGGAGATAGAGGTAGAATTTAAACTCAGGCTTCTCTGCTTTGGATCCTATTCCCAAATCATTATGTTCTAACTCCAGACGTCAGTAATTCTTTAGAGAACTGTTGGCATCCTCTCCCCTCCCTCAGCCCATTCCAAATAGGAGCCACCTCTGTGTGTGTGTGCTGACACTAAGGATCTGGTTCTTGCTGGGTGATCTTGAGCATATGTCACTTTCTTCTCTGAACTTTTAATTTTAGTGCCCATACATCTAGGCAGGTAAAAGGAGTAGACTGATGAGGGAGTTGAACTCTTTGATGCTGACTCTTGCAAGGTTATGTAGCTTTGGGGAAGTTACATAACCTCTCTGAATTTGCCTTTTTTGTCTCTGAAAAAAAAAAGGAGTATTATTCCTACTTCATAGGTAGTTAAGAAGAAGAAAAGTCCTTTATGAAAAATGTAGGATACAGCCGGCATGGTAGCACATGCTTGTGATCCCAGCATTCCAGAGGCTGAGGTGAGATGGTTAGTCTAGGCTGCATAGCTAAATTCAGGCCAGCCTGCCTTACATAGTGAAATCCTGTCTCAATCAACAATAATTTTTCTCCTCTTAGAAGAGCCCTAAGTCTGAAGGGTTGAGAAAGTAAGAGTACACTTTCTAAAAGAGGTCTTAACGGGCCTCCGAGGGCATTCTGGTGACTGTGGCTACCAACAGACATAGGAGAGCAGAGGTATAAGATAAAGAAGCACTCTGAATCTTGAGCAGAAAGAGACACAAGAGTTTATCAAACCCCTATGAAAAATCCTTTCTATGCTTGATAAACAGTCCCACACTCAATCTTGTTCCAGCCTACCAGGGTAGAAATCAACAGATGATCATGGCTGGCATTCACTCCAAGCCCCTTTCTCCTCCTCTATCACCTCTGATTATTCTTAATTAATTTGTATCCTGTGTATACTAGAGTCTGACTGACTTCTCTGTACTCAATACAAAAATACCCAACTCTGCAGTCAAGTAGATGATGTTCTTTCTTCTTGTTAATATTTATTTTTATTACCTTCAAATAGTTGCACAAAGGAGGTCATAGCTTAAGTAGTAGAGCACCACTATGAACAAAATCTGATTTTTTCAATGATAAAACTAATGCTTGCTCAATATAGAAAATAAAAATCTAAAAAAAAGAGAAAGATAATTTACTAACATAGGTACTACCTAATATTAATGAACCACCCTAGTTAGCCTTTTTTTCCCTAGTCTTCTATTGTTTTGAAGCTTTTTCTATATAATAGAGAGCAGGAAATAATAAAGTCAATGACTTACAGTCAATAAAATGAACTGACCTCAGGCCATAAGGACCTCAGAGTAGAGTCAATGTACTGAGGTTGACTTTGCTCGGTGGCTCTCACCTGTATGGCATCTTGCTCCCTCCCCAACTGAGGCTATTTATCTGGCAATGTCTGGAAACATTTTTGGTTGTTCTAACTTGGAAGAGGGAGGTTGTCAGAGATGCTGGCCAGAGATGCTGCTGAACACCCACGCAGGCCAGGCCCACCACAAAGCACTACCTGAGTCATATTTCACTAGTACTGAGATTGAGAACCCCTGGTCTGGTGCCCCAAGTAAAGTGGGTTTGTCCAGGTTCGAGACAGGCACCTACCTCCTGATCAACTCAATAACAACACACCAAAATGCAGAGACCCAGCCTGCCCAACATCTCCAAGGAGGCCAGAGTCCCATCTTGTTTCTGGATAGTGCATTGTCGGGTCCTACACCAGATGCTTTCTTAGCCAATCAGCATTCCACTGCCTTGGTGTGAAGGTCAGTTTTGAGCCCAGAAACCTGGGGAATGTAACTTAGAGACCCTAAGAGTCTGGGGTATGATGAGTTGAGATGAGAGACATATGGAAATCAAGAACAGGATACCCCAGTCAGAATTGGGGTTCTGAATCCACCCATATAGCCACTAGGGATCATGGGTAGTGGCCAGATCCCAACACAGAGGATCTGGCACCTGGGCTGCTCAGAGATTTTGCTCCCACTCTCAATCCTCCCTGAGGGAGCTGAGTCAGAAACACAGGGCCGGTGAAGTCAGAGGACGACAATAAACAGATTTCATCCCTGTGTATTCGTTTGCTAGGGCTGCCATAACAAAACTACCACAAGCCAAGGGGCTTAAATAGAGATCTATTCTCCCACATTCTGGAGGCTGGAAGTCTAAGAGCAAGGTCTCGGCAGGGCCATGTTCCCTCTGAAAGCACTGAGTAAAGAGCTGTTCCAAGCCTCACTCTTGGCTTCTGGAAGTTCCTTGGCTTGTGACAGTGTTTCCCCAATGTTCACATGGTGTTCTCCTTGGGTGCATGTCTGCCTCCAAAGTTCCCCTTTTTCTGAGGACACCAGTCATATTGGATTAGGGGCCTCCCTACCCCAGCATGACCTCATCTTTACTTAATTACTTACATCTGCAACAACCTCTTTCCAAATAAGGCCACTTTCTGAGATCCTGGACTTCAACATACAAATTTTGAGAGGACATGATTCAACCCATAGCAGCAATATTAAACTTGATTTATTTTCAATAGAATCATTTTAAAAACTTGAAATAGACACTAATATAGCCTGTACCTCTTCAAAAAAAGTAAACAGTATTCATACATTTGACTGGATCACAGAAACTGTGTTCTTAGCATCTTGCTAGATACATTTTAAGAAATGTTCAACTAGGTGATGGATGAGACCATTGTGAACAAACCACAGAGTTAGTGGATGTAATAGATGGTAGTCCTGGAAAATTTTTAGGGTGTGAAATCATCCTTCTATAGTCCAGTTTCTAGATCTTTCCTCTCTATTAATGGACTTCTGTAATTTGTAACTTCTTCACCCCTCCCTCCCTCCCTCCCTCTCTTCCTCCCTCCTTCCCTCCCTATCCTTTCTTCCCTCCCTTTCTTTTCTTCCCTTCCTTCCTTCCTTCCTTCCTTCCTTCCTTCCTTCCTTCCTTCCTTCCATACCTCTTTATTTTTTTTGAGACAAGCTCTAAGTAATCTAGGCTGACCCAAACCATATGATCCTAACTGGCCTGAACTATGAATGCCAGGATGGCCTTGAACTCACATTCTAGTTTCCATAGTGCTAGCTGTGCTTCAGTGGCTGGCTATAAAACATTTCTTACTATTGGTACCGTTTCTGAGGAATGACTACTAAATCCTTAACATTGATTTACAGCCTTTAAGATGATGATGCCACAGACCTATAAACATCTATAGATATATATTCCAGTCCTCCAAAACAGGGATCAAATACAAGGTGTGTGTAGGCCTTAAACAGTCTGCTCAAACCAACACAGGGGAAAGCCATTCATCATATGAACTTGAAAAGGCTGGTGGCTTCCTGGTCTAGAGCATTTAGAACAGGTGTAAATTCTGACGTTTATTGTCTTTTCACCGGTAATCTAAATGAAGCCATACATTTAGGTGGTACTCCCCAAGATAGACAGAACAAAACCTGTAAACAGGTAGTTTCTTTGGGAGATGATCCCAGAAACCCAAAGGGGAAAATGACAGAAATAAGGAAGGCTAACAATGGGGATGTTAGGAACAGGTTATTCAGGGTGACTGGGGCTTGTTGCAGACCATGCCTTGGACTTGTGCCATTTGAGGATTGTACCATTGAGGAATGGGTATCCAGAGCATTGACTACCAAGTCACTTCTCCCAGGGATGTGGGTTGTGCTGGGATGAAGTGACCTCCCAATTCATGTTCTTCTGAAACTTCAGAATGTGATCTTACTTGAGAAGATGTTTGTTGCAGATGTAATTAGTTAAGGTGAGGTAATGATACTAGAGTAAGACAAGAGCTTAGTGCAATAAGACTATGGTGAGGGTAAGAAACACAGACAAGAGATACTGAAGGATGGTGGCCACAAGGTGATAGAAATAGAGATTGATATGAGGAAAAGGCAAGGAAGGCCTCATGGTGCTGCCAATGCCTTGATTTTAGACTTCTCAACTTTGGTTAATTTCTTTTCTTTATTTTGGTCAGTCGTTGGGCCTGGGCGCTGTCCCTGCGCTCTTCATCTCAAGGCGAGCGCTCTACCGCTTGAGCCACAGTGCCACTTCTAGTTTTCTAGTGGTTTATTGGAGATAAGAGTCTCATAGACTTTCCTGCCCGGGCTGGCTTTGAACTACGATCCTCAGATCTCAGCTTCCTGAGTAGCTAGGATCACAGCTAGGAGCCACCGGCGCCCGGCTAATTTCTGTTATTTTAAGCTGTCTAGTTTTGGAGACTTTGTTCCAGAAGCTCTAGTTGATGATGAAATACACAGAAAATGGTAAGTCTTCCACAGCGTCTCAGCTGCCCAAGAAAACCTGTAGACAGAGAATCAGGAAGCAGATATTGGGATTCTGTCTGTGGGTTGGAAGCCATTCCAGCTACAGGGAGCTCAGAGCAAACACAAGACAATGTCTTCCTCCATAAATACTCTCATTGAGAGAGAGGCTTTTTGTCACGATTCCACGCATGTGTTTAGAAGTTAAGTTCAAATCACTGCATTGTCACATATGTTAAGACCTTGGACAAGTTACACAACTTCTCTGAGACTCAGTTTTCTGTACATAAAATAGACATGAATTAGATGCTCCTGTAATCCTAGCTATTCAGGAGGCTGAGATCTAAGGATCACGGTTCAAAGCCAGCCGGGCAGGAAAGTCCATGAGACCCTTACTTCCAATTAAGTACCAAAAAAATCTGGAAATGGGGCTGTGGCTCAAGTAATAGAGCACTAGTTTTTGGCTAAAAAGTCTCAGAGAGATCAACTATCCAGGTCCTGAGTTCAAGCCTAAGGACCAGCACACACACACACAAAAAACTAGATATGAGGTTCACAGAAACATGTTGAATATAAATGAGTTTCCTTTTACCAAAAAAAACCCCAGACACCCTGTACCATTTGATAAATATAACCTGCTATTATTAAGTATTATTAATAGAATGCAGGCTTTGGAATCCGACTTGAAATTAAGTTTTAATGCTGTCGTTGAGTGACCTTGGATAAGTTATTTCTCTGAGTTTCAACTATTCCATGAAGAAAACAATAATATGACACATGAAGCCCTTGCTAATTCTAACTTTGCTTAGGAGGCATACAAGGAACATCGTGGGGGTGGATATTGGAAGCTTCCCTTCAGTCAGGGCTGTGAGATTTCCCAAGTCCAGAAACTGTCCCTGGATCCCTGGCAGAGTATAGAACCTGACCTGTTATTGGCACTAATGACTCATCTGCTGCCTATCACCTTCTCACCCACTCCCATCACCTGACCTGTTCCCAGAGCCCCAATCCTCAAAGTGACACGTAGAGTCTGGGCTGTGTCAGGGCCGCCTGCCCGGTGGGCATTCTTTTGAAAGGAAGCTGAGGCACCGCCTGTGCCTTTGCGTGCCTTTGCCTCTGAGCTGGAAATGTGGCCTCCACCTGTGGAAATGTTGGCAATACTTGGTGGGAAGGAGCTGGAGACGATTTCCTCAGGGGAAGTGAGTCGGCCCCTTCGCTGGCTTCTTTGTGACATGCACCGCTGAAGAGATGGGGCAGGTGTAGCCAGGGCTGCCATCAGCCATGGTGCCTCTCCACATCCATCTCACTTTCAACTACTCTGGGGAAGGGGGAGCTGAAGTAGGACAGAAACACCCACTGGAGTCAACACTGTCTTCCGTATACTAATTAACTGCTGTATGGTCTGGTAGCACAGACTGAGGTGCAGCCCTTGAAATGTGGCTGAAACTGTCCTCAGTCAGGTGTCCCCTGCATGAAGACTTTCCAGTACTGATAAACCATGGATCTGATAATGGTGAGAACAGATAAAAGGTCTGGCTAGCCAGGTGCTGGTGACTCACCCCTGTAGTCCTGGCTACTCAGGAGGCTAACATCTGAGGATCATGGTTCGAAGCCAGCAGGGGCAGGAACATCTGTATGATTCTTACCAGCCACAGCTGGAAGTGGAGCTGTGGCTCAAGGGGTAGAGCACTAGCATTGAGCACAAAAGCTCAGGCCCAGTGTTCAAACTCCAGGACCACCCCACCTCACTTCCCCAACACACAAAAGAGCCTGGCTAGGTAATTGAGGCAAAAGCCCCCCTGCAGAGTGGTTCTGCATCAACTACATGGCCTCGAGCAGCCCTGTGTACAGGCCTCAATGCATCAGATGACCATGGCCTTGAGCACTTGTGCATGAGGGCATCGTGTCACAGCCCTTTCCCCTGAAAGACTTGCACATGAACAGTAGCCTGATTGGACCCCAGTAATGTATGCTGGAGCAGGCACCCAGTCCATGGGTTAAATTACTCATAGAGAACTGTGCAGACTGTGTGAAGCCTCTGGGTTGGGAGACTGAGGTGGCCCAAAGGCTCTCCCATGACCTCAAGAGTCACGTAGCTCTCTCCTAGAAACCCCTTATTAACCCTGTACCACACATCCCAGACAATGCCCTCCCTGAAGACTTCTTTCCAGCTGGAGTTCTGCTTATCTTTTTTCTTTAA
Source organism: Dipodomys ordii (assembly GCF_000151885.1). NCBI lineage: Eukaryota > Metazoa > Chordata > Mammalia > Rodentia > Heteromyidae > Dipodomys > Dipodomys ordii. The sequence goes on from NW_012267404.1 coordinate 1,720,698, forward strand.
GAAATTGTTGCCATTTTATTCTTCCCTCTGTGTCTGTGGACAGAGGTGCTAGTTTTTCATTATCAGATTATAATGGAGCTAAAAAAAGTAAGTCCCATGACCGAGTGACGTCATAGGAGTTTTCACAGCCACTGTGATGTCATAGCGTAACCCTCACAGTTGTGATGACGCTAGTGTGAATAAACCTACTGGTTTGCCAGTTGTATAAAACTATGCACATACACCTACGCATAACACTTGATGACAAAGCGCTACACTACATTTTTCATTACTATCTTAGAGCATGCTTCTTCAACTAATAAAAATATTTACTGCTGGGGGCCTGTGGCTCACACCTGTAATCCTAGCTACTCAGGAGGCTGAGATCTGAGGATCGCAGTTCAAAGCCAGCCTGCCTGCACAGAAAAGTCCATGAGATTCTTATCTCCAATAAACCACCAGAAAACCAGAAGTGGCACTGTGGCTCAAGCAGTAGGATGCTAGCCTTGAGCTGAAGAGCTGAGGGACAGTGCCTAAGCCCAGAGTTCAAACCCCATGACCGACAAAAAAAAAAAAAAAATATATATATATATATATAACTATAAAACAGTATGTTGTGTTATATTTGCAGCAAAATTATATATACCCTTTATAAATTCCATATACATTCCATAAGTGTGAGTTGGAGTGACTGCCCTGCACCTTCTATTGAAGGAAAGCATGGGGCAGAGCTGGGGAAATACAGGACATCGTGGCTTGTTTGGGTGGACGTAGGGGAGAAGCTGATCAGGCAAGTCAAGCCTGATAGCCTGTGTTTCAGCTGTCTGCTCACCTGTCAGGTGCATCACAGATTCTAATAATGCTCATCAGGGCTCCAGCATCAAGATCATGGCCGGATTGGCTCAGAGACCTTAGGGTATACTGTGGCTGTTACCTAACTTTTCCCTCTGCACAGCTAGCAGCACCCACACTTGTCACAGGATCTCCCTATGGAATCTGGACCCAAAGAAGCATCACAAGATTTGCTACAGGCCCCAGGGCCTGCCTTAGGGCCAGTGGCCATGGGATCATTTCACTCCCCTTCAGGCTGCTGGCTGTGGTCTGGGCCGTCATGGGATGAGTACTGATTTCTGGGGATGGAAGTCCAAGTGAATGTGTGTCCCAGAACTTATGACAACTGCCACACGAGAAGAGGAGCCAGGCTGTTCCCAGCTTCCAGACAGTGTCCAGCCAGGCTCCCAACAAGTCCCCCAAATTCACCAACACAGCTGTGAGGTGCATGGATGGGTCTGAAAAAGCACAGGGAGTTGTGGCTTTCAAGAGTGTCCCTTGGGAAACCTGGAGTCTGGTCCCTGCCTGCTTCACGCTTTTTGACCAATTCCATTTTTGGAGAAGCAAGGGATTGTTGTAATATTTAAATACCAAGATGGGCACTGGTGGTTCACACCCATAATCTTAGCTACTCAGGAGGCTGAGATCTGAGGATTGTTGTTCAAAGCCAGCCTGGGTAGAAAAGTCTATGAGACTCGAATCACAGAAAAAGCTGGAAGTGGCCCCGTGGCTCAAGTGGTAGAGTGCTAGCCTTGAGTAAAAAAAAATAGCTCAAGGACAGCACCCAGGCCCAGAGTTCAAGGCCCAGAACCATCAAAAAAATTTTTAAGTTAAAAAAAATTGAATGCCAAAAGACAGAGGGTATTTTGAAGGGGGAGAGAGAGATCCGAGATGCCCTCTTATCCAAACACAGTCGCTTTGTGAACTGCTGTACTTTTTCAGGCCTTGGTTTTCAAATTTGTCAAATGAGAACACCTTCTCAATCACTCATTGCCCAGTGATGATCTGGATGAAATGAACTAGGTGATGTGAAAGTTATTTGCAAATGGAAGAAAGGGAATTGGTTATTTGATTGCATATTTTGCATGTGCCTGTGTACACATGTGTGTGCCAATACTAAAGCTTGAACTCAGGACCTTGATACTGTCCCCTAGCTTTTTTACTCAAAGCTAGCACTCTACCACTTGAGCCACAGTGTTATTTCCAGCTTTGGTGGTAGTTAATTGCAAGTGAGAGTCTCACAGACTTTTTTGCCTGGGCTTGCTTCAAATTGCAATCCTCAGATCTCAGCCTCCAGAGCAGTGAGGATCACAGGTGTGAGCCAGTAGTGCCCAGCTTGATTGCATCCTTTATAGACTTCCTCTGGATCTGGTTTCTGGCCCTAGAGATTTGGGTTTGTCCCCAAGTACCATCACGTTCCTCTGCTCAACCTCTACCCCTTCTCCTGCTTCCTTTCTGGGCCTGGCTGCAGTGATTTCTGGGTAAACATTGGTGGTATAGTGCCCACAGGGCCTATTCAAACATCTAGATCAGGAATCCTGGAGTCCAGTGGTGGCTCTGCCAGTGTCTGTATGATTTGGACAATGTCTCTGACTCCTCTGGGTTTTCTGATAAGAGCATATCCCTACTTTCTCATCCTTGCAAGGTCTTGGTAAAAGCAAAACAAAACTACCACAAAACCCTCTGTGTGACTTAACTTTGCCTTCACCATATATTCTAGCTTCAATTAATCATTTTTGTCCTTAAACCCCTTCTCCCATCCACAATGCTCAGAGAATATAGCCTGGTGTCCAGCAAGTGCTCTGTAAGTGATAATTTTATCTTCTCTGCTGAGCCCACTGCTTATTTTTGTACCTGCAGCGTTCACATAGTACTATAGCCAAAAATACTACAGTGAATTCTAATAATTAGACAAATCAAGACTACCAGACGCAGCAAAGTACATGGTCTAGATCTTCAAAGACATCAATGTCAGGATACACCTTAAAGAAAAGGTAGGCAAGGTTGTTTTAGATTCACTGAGATGCTCTAGGCTGTTGTGGACTAAATTCACAATGAAGAACAATACATGGTCCTTGAGTGGTTCCTAGGCTTTAAAAGAGTTTTGTGAAAACTATTATTGGAGCTGTGACTCATGCCTGAAATCCTGGCTACTCAGGAAGCTGAAATCTAAGAATCACAGTTCAAAGCCAGCCCTGGCAGTAAAGTCCATGAAACTCTTATATCCAATAAACTACCAAAAAAGCCAGAAGTGGAATTGTAGCTCCAGTTGTAGAGCACTAGAATTGAGCAAAGAAGGAATAGCACTTGAGCCCTTAGTTCAAGCCCCAGGACCAGGAAAAAAATGGGGGAGAACAATTAGGGAACTTTGAGTGTCCATGTTTTAATCTACTAGAGCTGCTATAACAAAACAGCAGAGTCTGGGTAGGAAGGTACTTTCTACCCAGAAAAGGTATTTTCTTACAGTCCTGGAGTCTAGGAGTCCATAATCAAGTGGTTTCTTGCAAGGCCTCTTTTCTCTCTCCATGTGCTAACACTGCTTTCCCTCTGGGTGTTGTGTTCTAATTTCCTTCTTCTGAGACTACCAGTCACAGTGGATTAGGGCCTACCCATATGACTTCAGTTGACTTTAATGACAAGTTTGAAAATCCTGGGTGTTAGGACATAGATAGATGAACAGACAGACACATACAGACAGACAGACACACACACACACACACACACACACACACACACCACGAGAACAAGAGGACCCAAGTCAGCCAATAATAGCTCATGTGTATGCAGTGAATATACAGATTAATGTAAAGTTGTTGAACAGGGTACTGTAGAAATATCAAAAGTCCTTGTTCTTGGGATAAATGCTAAAATGTTCAGGATGGAGGCTCTCCAACTTCTCATGGTGCAGGAGAAAGAGTGGAGAGAGAGAAAGAGATAGAGGCAAAGGGACAGAGTGCAAATGTGATGAGGTCTAGATAATACTATAGAGAATTCCTTGTAACAATCTTTTCCTTAAGGTTGAAATTTTCTAAATAAAAGAGATCCTATCTTATTATCCTCAAAGCCCTTGACCCCCAAAATTAAGACATTAGCTCCCCACTATGTGCCTGGAGAGGCTAATCCCTTCTTAGCACTTTATTTCCATTTAGTTTGGATTTCGATTTTAACCACCATCTGTCTGCCTAAATTTCACCTGAACAAATGAAAGAATTGAATCAATGAGTGAACATAGACCAGGCCACTCAAGGATGGCCAAAGATGTACTGGCAGGGAGCTCAAGTGAATAGGGACTTTCCCTACACTCTCCATTTCCTAATTTCTTTGCCTTCTCCCCTTTGGTTCTCTGCCTGTCTCCCCTTTCCTCTCTCCCTCCCCCTTGCCCATCCACATCCTTTTCTTCCCCAGTCCATTGGTCCTGAGTGTGGATCCTGGTGCTGTGATGAGTGATGCAGGCTGGGATGGCACAGCCAGACACGCAGTCGGGCTGCAGGCTGTGAACACTGATTCGTGGATAGATGTGCACCCAGAGGCCATCTCACCCGCCTTTCCTGAGCTTTCATTTTCCAGGAAGGAAATCTTCAAAGGGCTCCTAATTCCTATCCCACAAAAGACAGAAATTCTCCTGGAGCATTCCTTTTGCTCTCAGGAAGGCCCCTGACAGCCAGCAGTGGGCAGCCAGGCCCACCGTCTGGAAGTCACTGTGCCAGCTCTCAGGGCAGAGTCCTTCCCCCTAGAGGACTGAGGACCACCAACCCTCCTCCAGGCTGTACACTGCACGAAGGGAAGCTAGAACTCAAATCCACACAGAAGCACCCACTCCAGGCACAAATGTAAGCCCTTATTAGAAAAATAACTAAAATGAAAGGCAGACTTGGGGACATCTCTCAAGTGGTAGAATACCTGACTAACAATGGTAAAGCCCTGAGTTCAAGCCCAAATACCATTTTTTAAAGAAATGAATCACCTTCTCAGAAATATGTTCCCTGCCTACACCAAAAAGTTTGAACTCAAAAATTTATAATGATTTGATAACCTGCTTTCTGGTGTCTTGTTAGTCTTTCCCACTGGACTAAAGAACACATGAAGATGGAGCCTTCTTTAGTCTGGTTCATAGCTTTACTCCTGGGGCTATATGGATGTGGGAGGTGCTTGATAGGTTTTCTTCTAAGTGAGACAATAGGTAATTGTCTTTTGTTGGTTGTAGAGCTAAAGCCAGGGTACAGGGTTTGGGTGGGGGGAATGCTCCCTTTTGATTTCATCCCGCTGTCAACCGTTGGTGGCACAAACAGGGCCAGACTGTCCTCTTGAATCTCAGCTACAAGATACCCTGTGTGCAAGGATGCTTGATCTACTCAGGGTCTCTTGAGCTGTGGGTGACTTTTGGATGGTCCAGCTGTCACTTGTTGGCACCTGCCAAGCCCCTGACTTCTCTCTGAACTTAAAGCTCTTGGGGGGGGGGGAGAGAGAGAGCCCAAAAGAACAAAATGTCTGGATATCAACAGAAAACAACTTGTCAAATGCCACATGGAATCCAAGCCCTGTCTACTATTTGAATAGATTAGAGAAGATCCTCAAGTCACACACACACACACACACACAACTTTGCAAAGTAGCTTTTTATCAAAATATTAATCGAGCACAGCTAAGAAGTCAAATAATGCTCACAAGATTGTAATTTTTAAAAATGAAAACACGTGGTTAACTTTGTTTAAAGCTGAGCCAAATGGTGTACTATCATGACATTGATTTTCTTATATAACTTCTTTAGTTTCCTGGAGCTAATTACTGCATCTCTTCCCTACCCCCACCCCCTTTGCTTAGCTTTCTTTGAACCTTTGGGTGGGTCTTCCCACATCCTTTTCTACACCAAAAGTGTTTCTTATTATAATGTTTCCCATTGGTAAACCTGTCTGCTACACTCATTTTGATGTTTTTCTGAAGACTGTATTTCTAGCACCTTCCTTCCTCTCTTCTCTCCCGTCTTTGGCTCTCTAGGCCCTCTGCCACAGCTAAGGGAATTAGGAAAACTCAGAAGCTAAAAGTAGATACATCCCTCCCTTGAGTCACTGGGTCCACATCTGTGCGTAGCCCTATATGTCTTAAAAAGACTTCGCTAAGATTTCACAAGAGATCAAAAAGCAGGTGGCAGGTAAGGAGGAGGACTGTGAGCTGATCACAGTCAAGGCATTGATACTGTCATGGCATGGACTCGTTAGGGCAGAGTTTTGTTCGATTTTGGCTAAGTGGGCGTTGAAAATAAATTGTATGGTGCCCCTGAATTCACTCAAGGCCCTTACATGCTAGGATAACTCAAAAGAATAAATTAATGAGCTACTCAGGAGGCTGAGATCTGAGGATTGCGATTCAAAGCCAGCCCAGGTAGAAAAGCCCCTGTGAGACTCTAATTTTCCAGTAAACTACTCAAAAAGGCCAGAAGTGGCACTGTGGCTCAAGTGGTCGAGCACTAGCTTTGAGCACAAAGAGGCTCAAAGACAGCACCCAGGCCCTGAGTTCAAGCTCCACAACTAAAAAAAAAAATTATTAATGAGGAAACAGAGTTCTCAAATTTTCTCAAAAACTTGTTTTGCCATTCTACGTGTCATGATTTACAGGGAGGTCTGAGCAGCCTCTCCTAGCACCTCATGTCAACTCTGCTGAGAAAAGGCTGTCTGATCTGAGTCACTGTGGTGGCAATGTCTCTGTTGATCGCGTTACTCTTTAAGTTGATCACACTTTAAAATTATCCAAGAATAGAGGGACAACAGTGGAAGTTGCTCTTCCAAAGTCCTACAGCCCCACTTCCTTTCAGAGGGGATGAGGGGCCCGCTCTTAGCAGGCATGCTGGTGGGAGGGCCGTACAGAGGGAGGAGGATAGACATGTCCTCATCAATAGCCAGCCATCAGCGACTCTATCCTTAACCCTCATCATATCCCTCACTGCCCAGTCAGCTGTGGCATTTTCTGGCCTACTTCTTGTGCCCTAACAGTCTGAAGCAGAGCTCAGAAAGAATGGACTCAGATCTTCTTTCCTTCCCAGATGGCACGGCCCAGGTGAGTAGCCGTTGCTCATCTGGGCTGAATGATGCTCAGAGTCTTAGAAAATTACCTCATAAAAAGTCTTATCTTGTTGACACAAGGACGCCAGCACCACCCTGTGGCATCTTCATAACATGGAATCTGCCCTGATGCCCATTGGTCTTTCTGACCAGGTCTAGCTAGACAAGAGGCTGGTGAAGCACCTGAACTTTCTGAGAGTTCCCAACAGTCTATGCCCAGACTGGAGACCAACTCTGCCATCACACTCCCTAAGCTGTAGAAGGAACTCAGGAAAACTTAGCCCAGACTGAGGAAATGGGCTTTCTTTGTAGGACACCCTGTGGCCCTAGCACTAAGGAAATGGTGGTCTGTCATCTGGTTCTCTGTCTGTCTCTTGCTCTTCAGGACTTTCCTCATCTCTCTTGGTTTGTCCGTCTCGAGTATTCTCTTTACACAAACAAAGCATTTAAATGATGAGACTAATCTTGACCTTCAAAGATTTGAGCTGCAAGCTTCACTTGACATTAGCTCTGCTGATATGTGTATGTGTTTCCATTTTCTGGTAGTTTCCAGTATTTTCATGTCTTATGGAAGAGAGGGAAATGTGGTTCATTTTCCCAGCAGGATGTGAGTTCTACAGGCCCTTCAGTGACTGAAAGACAATTGACCCTGAGCTAGTACTGTGTCTTCATCCTCCAGGTTCTGTTGGTGGCTATGACCTTGAGTTTGTTCTTAATTTTTATTAAAAGTATTCCAACCTAACTGTTGATACAATTGATATGATAACCATGCAGAGAACCACAAAGAGTTCATCCAAGAAATGTTTGAACATTGCACACCAACTGTGCATCCTTGCTGGGATGTAGTCCAAAGATTATAAAACTGCAAAAATCTTCACCTTTACTAAGGTAGCTGTGGTTCACAGAGATGTGGTGTGGTAATTCCCCAACCATTTTATCAATATTATAGCAAATGAATAAATAGATTGGTATCATGGGGAATTGTTGGGGTTTTTTGCAAGAGAAGGGAGATGCAAATATGGAATAAATTTTGTGGTGTTGGATTGAATTTGAAGTATAAGTACAAATACATGCCTTAAAAATAATATAGAGCCAGGCGCTGGTGATTCAAATGTGTAATCATAGCTACTCAGGAGGCTGACATCCGAGGATCACGGTTTGAAGCCAGTCCAGGCAGGAAAGTCCATGAGACTTAGTTCCAATTAACCACCAGGAAGGTGAAAGTAAAGCTATGGCTCAAGTGATAGAGTGCTAGCCTTGTGCAAAAGAGCTCAGGGACAGTGCCCAGGCCCTGAGATCAAGCCCCAGGACTGGCACAGAGAGAGAGAAAGAGAGTGGGGGGATCTACATCTTCCATGAGATGACTTTTCCCTGTACAAGTGAGGAAACCCACCTCCTACTCTGAAATTTCTAATTTATCTTAGGATTTCTAGTGTTATCCAAAGTATCATTTCTTTATTTTTTGAATCTTTTTTTATTGTATTTTTATTGTAAAGATACTGTACAGAGGGGTTACAGTTACATGAGTAAGGTAATGAGTACATTTCCTCTTGAGCATTGTTACCCCCTCCTTTGTTTTTTCCCCTCCTTCCCCTCCTCCCCTCCACATCTCCTTCCTTCTCCCCCTCTCCCCCTGTGAGTTGTAAAGATCATTTTTAACACAGTGCCTTGTACATCTCATTGTTACAATGGGTCAGCCTGTATTCTTGTTTCATCATTTTGTTATTTCCCTTCCCCTCCCCAAATTTGAAAAATGTATATACAAGATACAGGGTACCGGAATCAAATACAGTGACAACAGGGATTATACCATGGGGGAAGAACATATGAAAGAAACAAAAGAAATCACATAGTACATTATAAGTACATTAAAAACAACAGCAACAAAGATAAAACCTCTTGTGTGTCTATCTTGGGGCCAAGGTACCATTTCTAAAGAGAGTTTCTGTAATTGTAATCTCCCCTGCATGGTGCTAAAACATTCCCACAGGAACATTTTCATGGTCCAAAGGTGAGCATGTGGCAGTGTACCCTAACCCTGGCTGCCCAGTAGGCTCACTCACAGGGACTGTTAAACCATAGGTCACTGGATGTGACACCCCAAGTTTCTCTCAGTCAATCCAGAGTGGCCCCTTGCAGCTCAGAGGTTATATAAAAATTGGAAATGAGTACTGGAACCACAGGACAGGTAACATTTCAGAAATGTTTTACCCTAGGTATTTCCACTTAAAAAAAATAGAGAGAGAGAACAAGGCTGGGTATGGTGGCTCAGAACTATAATCCTAGCTACTTAGGAGGCAGATATCAGGAGAATCTAAGTTAAGCCAGAGCAAAATGTTAGTTAAGAACTCATCTCTGTTAATAAGCTAAGTATGGTACTGTGCAGCTGTGGTCCCATCAGTGTGAGATGCTTTAGGTAGGAGAATCACAGTCCAGGCTAGTCAGGAGCACAGAAAAAAAAAAAATACTGAGCTTATCTTTAAAAAAAAATCTAAAACAAAAAAAGGATTGGGGATATGGCTCGAGTGACGTCTACTTGGAAAGCTCAAGGATCTAAGTTCAAACCCCAATACTGCCAAAAATTAGAAGAGAATAAAAATACACCCTTCTCAAGAAACAGGAAGAACATCTGCTTGGTTAATCTAGACATGTAAAGGTAAATGTCTTCTAAGATTCAAAGGCAGCCATGGAAGGTATGAATGGCTTCTGAGTGAGTGAAATCATTAACCTCAGCTTGGGTCTCTGGGTTGGAAAGGTACTTTAAATGTTGCTGCCACCGCCCACCTGTGTGTTTGCTCAGGAATGTGGTTTGGGTACCTTCCAGGCAGAACCTGCCTGTGCCAAGCTGGCAAGTTCTCAACATGGCCCATCTCTTCAAGCTTTGCGCCAGCCATGCGGGAAGGAAACCGTCTAGGTCTAGAAATATACCAAAACTTGAGTCTTGAATCTGAGCTCAAAACAAATCAGTGACAATCTAGATTCGCTCACCATTTTAGAAGCAAGCAGATGTGAGCTCCAGAAACCTTTGCCATTTATGGGAGATGCCAGCAATGGGCCCGAGCCGCTGGCTCAGAGACCAGACGTGCCCCAATGTGCCCTACAGACATCCAGCTCATCTCTGGTCCAAATATACAGTTTTAGATAATAAGTGAAGATAATAAAAAAAGCAACTCCTGACCTAACCCAGGAAGCTTAGTCCAAATACTTAGTAAGCATGGGGATTTTCTTCCTCCATATCTTTCTTTCTTTTTTCTTTTTTTTTTCTGGTGTTTTTTTTTCTTTTTTACTGGGGTTTGAACTCAAGGCTTATGCTTTGCTAAACAGGTACTCTACCACTTGAGCCTCACCTCTGGTCCCTATCTCTCTTTTATTTCTGTGTATCTTTTCCTCAAAATTATTGCTTTGAGTATCTGCTTGTCCCCCAAAGATAACACTATGATTTCATGATAATGGAAAAAAGTTCTTTTTGTTATCAAGCTTTACCTGTTTGAGGTGAACACTAAGGCAAAATAAAAGTCCTAAAGACATTATATGGGAACCTTTTATTAATCATATATTTATTGTTATTCCAGGTACTCAGGAAATGGAAATGAAAAAAGTACTAAAAATATGAAATTTCTTCCCACTTAGAAACTGCAATGAAATGAATGAAATATCAGAGATAGGACAGTTTAAATATAGACAAGAATCCAATGTATATCCTACAAAATTAAGAAGAGGGAGAGAAGGAGTGAGTAGAGGAGGGATGTATGAGGGAAAGGGTGGCATTGATTAAGATATACTGTATTCACACACTGCTTTGTTAAATGGCAATTCCTCTATACAACTACGTGAAGATAATGTTTTAAACCCACAACTTTAAATGCTAACCACCAAACAATATGGTGAATGTAACCACCTAATAATTCTTTGGAATTATAAGACTTTAGATAAAACTATTGAATTGTGTTCCTTAAGCACACACACACACACACACACACACACACACACACACACACACACACGTATACACGCAAGTTAACCTGGGCAAGTCTTCCTAAGAGTCCTAGGAATTGTATTTCTTTTAATGGGACTTTCAGGATTTAAAAGGATTAGCAGTGTTTGCTTTGAGCTGAACTCTCCTCAGGCAATAGAAACTTGTGCTCAGAGTTTAGAGGATTCTACTCAGAACCTTTTTTTTTTTTTAACAAAGAACAGAGACCCTTTGAACATGTGTTAGAAAGAGAGCCTTGCCACCAGAACTCAAAGAGAAAACAAAATCTGCGGAGCCTAACACAAAATCTCCCTTAGTTTCTCAGCTTTACTTAACGTACCAATTCTCCCTCTTTCTTTTCCCTGCCTTTTCTGTGTCCTTTCAGTTTCCCCTCTGTCCCAGTCTCATTGGTCAGAAGAGCCAGCCAGCCTTAGATCTGGTTGGCTTTCACTGGTAGTGCAGTCACCATTTCTGCTTGACCATTCCCTTAGTTCAAATTCTCCAGGTCTGCTTCATTTAATCAAGTCCAACCATGGAAGATATAGGTTCCTGGCTGACTTATGGTCCCTCACCAGATCAAATGTCACATCCTGTCCTACAGGCTATGGACAGAGTCAGTTGGTGTGGAACCCTGGTAGATACCTACAGTTGGTCCTAAACACCCCAGGGGTGTTTAATTATGTGTCTGTTTTGTCTTAATGCAAAGTCAGGAGATAGGGGTGTCCCAAAGAACTCAAAACTGGCCCCAGAAACTGATATTTTTCTTTTTTCTTTTTCCCCCTTTTCTTTCTTCTTTTCTTTTCTTTTTTTCATCTCTCTGTCTCTCTCTGTCTCTCAATCTCTCTCTCTCTCTCACTCATTCTTTCTTTCAACCATACTGCCTGTGAATACAAATGAAATAAAAATATAAACAGAGAAACTTTCTGGGTTGTTATTCTCTGACATCTGGAATTGTTTTTCAGTCCACATGGCATCCCAAATATCTGAATTCAGGATAAGCATGAGCCAGAGAGGACCCTGGGTAAGGGTTAAAGAATACTTCATTAGGCTGGGCTGTGGGGAGGACATCCTCAGGGATGTCCTGTTAGTATTGTCCTTAGACTATCTCTCTACTTAGAATGTGAACCAAGGGTAAGCTAAGCATAGATGGTTTACTCAATCAAGAATGGATGGCAGAGACATAGAAAAGCATAACAGGTTAGTCGGGCACCAGTGGCTCACGCCTGTAATCCTAGCTACTCAGGAGGCTGAGATCTGAGGATCACGTTTCAAAAGCCAGCTGGGGCAGAAAAGTCTGTGAGACTCTTATCTCCAATAAACTACTCAGAAAAATCTGGAAGTGGAGGCGTGGCTTAAGTGGTAGAGTGCTAGCCTTGAGCACAAAGAGGTTCAAGGACAATGCCCAGGCCCTGAGTTCAAGCCCCAGGCCAAAAAAAAAAAAAAGCATAAAAGGGCCCTAAATTAAGCTATTCATGATCTTCTTGTTAGAGAGAGGAGCTCTAGAGAGCATTTCATCCTAGGACCCCAACTAGGCTACTAAAGAAATAAAAAACTTCGTATTCCAGGAGACACAGGAGCACCAATGAGAGGCTTTAAGAAAGAAAGAGTAGGAAGTGGCGCTGTAGCTCAAGTGGTAGAGTGCTCGCCTTGAGCTGGAGAGCTGAGGGACAGCACCCAGGCCCAGAGTTCAAGCCCCACGACCGACAAAAAAAAAACAAAAACAAAAACAAAAACAAAAAAAAGAAAGAAAGAGTAATGTGCAGCAGGTTTTGTAAAGCCAGTGGTGACCAAAACCATCGCCAAGGTGGGTGATCAAGGAATAGAGTGAACTTTGAGGTTGGACAGAAACTTCCAGAGCTGCATGACTAAGTAAGCCTCAGTTTCCTCATTTGGAACATGGAGATAGTATCTGTTTTCTTGGGTAGTTGTTAGGAGGGTTATGTGTGATGTTATCTGTCAAGTTGAACCTTAACTATTCTAAAACCAACTATAATTATTGTTATAAGAACACTTGCTCATGACCACTGACACAAACATTACTGTGCACTATTTTACTTGGCTTTTGCTCCTCAGAACTGCATTTCCTGACACAACACTGAGAAAAAAAATTGAAAGAGAAGGAAAATGTTTTTGATATTACTTTGAGGTTACCTCTTCTTTCTAGAATTTTCTTTCCTCTTGGCTCAAAGCTTTTATCCTGTAATTTATTCCAGAGCTAAACCCCTGGGAGAGAGAAGATATGAATTACAATTCACACTAACATCCTAAATGATTGGTAAACAAAATTTTATAAGGAATGTTTTGGGTAGCAAGAACAGATATGATGGCGAAGGAAGCATTGTAAAATGGATACCTAAAGAAAGAAAACGTGGATAAAAAGATGCAAACAAGAGATCAAGTCCTCATTTTTTTCCCTTAAGTCCAGTTTGACCTCAGTGTTTCTCGAAAGGTATTTGTTAAGCCATGACCTCTCTCAGAATGTAAACTGGCATGCTAAGAGTTCTGAGTTTACAGCCCAAAAGGATGCCATCATGGCTTCTAGCTCAGCATTTTCTAGTTCAATGGCCATGAAGCTCTTTTTTGTATATGGATCTTATCTGCCTCCTGAAGAACAACTTTTTGGAAATTCTGTTCCACATATGATGAAGAAAGGGACTACACCCCACTCCAGCTTTCTCTATTTTTCACTAGTATTGGAGAAGACCCAGTTAAACTGGCAGATATCTATCAGACAGTGGTATTTAGATTTGTTCTTTAAAGCCCCAAAGGTCACAACAAAGGCCAGTGGCTAGATTTGAGGAAAGGAGGAAACAAACTAAACTTTCTTTTTTACTTATTTACTTATTCATTTGGAAAGGCATTCTAAGCACACATTGTGCAGTTAAAAGGTGTTATTACTAAGTGAAGGTGTGGGTCTCGAAACTCTTACAAACTATTGCTGGAGCAGCCACTTGGAAAAACAACAGTTCACACACTCTACATATACTCAGCCATCTGCCTTGTACCAGGCACTTTTATAACCCAGAGGAATCCTTGTACACTTTTCCTAGACATGGGTATAAGAATAAGAACCAAATCAGAAAAGAAACAACAGGGGACTTGATAAATAAGTCATAGTATTTGTATATAATGAAATAATATACAGTGATAAAAATGGTAAGGCAATATCTATAAGCAACATAGCAAAAAAAAACTTAGAAAGTTAATAGAAGACTATATGTAATTTGATACCTGTCTTTTGTCTATTGTGGTGATGGAGGTTGAACCTTGAACCTTGAGCATATAAGGCAATCTCTCTACCTCTAAGCTACATTCCAAAATGTCAGCTAGATATCAAAAGTCAAGCCAGATAAACAATACATTATTTAAGGATATAACCATATAATGAAGTTATTTGACAAAGATAACAAAAGATAGTATTATTCATAATTGCCAAATGATAGAAACAAACCAATTGTCTTCCAACTGATAAAAAAATAAATAAAATATGGTATCTCCAGACCATGCAATACTATGTGGCAGTACAAAGAAACACAGTGCCGGGTACCGGTGGCTCACGCCTGTAATCCTAGCTACTCAGGAGGCTGAGATATGAGGATCTTGGTTCAAAGCCAGCCTGGGCAGGAAACCCCCTGAGACTCATCTCCAATGAAAACCACTAGAAAACTGGAAGTTGAGCTTTGGCAAGTGGTAGAGTGCTCGCCTTGAGTGCAGGGACAGTGCCCAAGCCCAGAGTTCAAGCTCCACGACTGACCAAAAAAAAAAAAGAAAAAAAGTACTGATAGCTGTTGCAATGTTGAATGCACCCTGAAAATACTACATCTAATGATCAATTAGTCAAATATTATTTGATTCTACTTACATTTCAGATTAAGTGAATCCATAGAGACAGAGATTGTTTCACTGGCTAGAAGGCAGCTCTGGAGGATGTAGGCATGAATATGAATTGGTGTAGTGTTTCACTGGGGAGTAATGGGAATGGTCTGAAATTGATTGTGGTGATGGTTGTACAACAGTTTAAACGTAGAAAGCATTGAATTGTACACTTTAAATGAACTGTAATAGGTAAATTGTAGCTCAATAAAGTTGTCATGAAAATTAGCAAGAAAATAATAGACATGAAATTCAGGAAGGGAATATTTGCCAGATGTGGTAGGGAAAAGGGCCATATAGATGAACAAAGATGAGGTGGTATCTATGGGGCTGGGAATCTTCTAGCTGTGACATTTGTTCCACCTATGCTTTGGAGAGGGAGGGAGGGAAAGGGTCAGTGGTATTTTGTTTTCTTCCTTGAGACAGGATCTCAATATATAGCCCAGCCTGGCCTAAAACTCTTGATCTTTCTGTCAAATGTTTCCTACTTTCCAAGTACTGGGATTACAGGAGTATGTCTGTGCCCAGTTCATTGGCATTCTTAAATTCTAAAAATTATTACTTAGCCCAGAGCTGGTGGCTCATGCCTGTAATCCTAGCTACTCAAGGGGCTGATATCTGAAGATTGTTATTCAAAGCCATCCCAGGCAGGAAACTCTGTGAGACTTTTATCTACAATTAACCACCCCAAAACTGGAAGTGGACCTATGGCTCAAAGTGGTAGAGTGCTAGTCTTGAGCAAAAAGACTCAGGAACAGCATCCAGGCCATGAGTTTAAGCCCTACCACTGACCAAAAAAAAAAAAAAGACTTAATTTTTACATTGTACATACTTTTTCTCTGGGGTGTCAAATCTACAATAAAGTTCTAATAGAAAATATATAAGGAGACATACATAAATGTAGGTCTCACTTGCCTTTTCCCCAGCCAGCTTCCCAGTTGCCCAGTCACAAGCACGACATGCGCATGGCAAGCACACACTCGATGTCTTTTTCACACACTGCTTCACAAGCCTCAAATGCTCTGCAGAGCTCCAAACCTGTCCAGAGCATGCTCTCATGACTAGGGCACTATATTCAAAAATGCAGGTCCTGGAGTAAGACTGCCCTTGGTTAACTCAGAGCTTGCTCCTTTGCTTCATGTAGACTTTGAAGGCAAAATGCCTGCTCATTAGAAATGGCTCCTTCTATCCCCCCATCCTCTACCCTTTGTTTTATTTCATCACAGCAAAACCCATCCATTAAGTTTGCCTCCTTGTTCATCTTCCTTACTGGAAAACAAGACATTCCACAGCAAAAACCTTGTTTCTTTGGCATATAGATAAATTATTATAATATATACATAAGTGTAATATGTTATGTAATAGATGCATATATCATATATCACACTATATGCAATTATGCATATGTATATTATACATGTATATATTGTAGGCATATGTATATTATGTATTATGCATATGTGTATTATCTAGGTATATATTATAGGCATGTTATATAGACTATATACATATTACACATATATGTATATGTATATAATATGATGGTGTACATAATAATAGCCATGATGACCAAAAACGTTTAGAACACATCCTAAGTGTTCCATTATATGTGAACTCTTACTACAAGAGTATGACAAAAGCAGGAATATCTCAATCTCTTTAACTGGTCTTCTATTTAGGTTGTTTACAAATAAGGCTACAATGCATATCTTTCGGCATGATAATAGTAATAATAATAATAATGCAAGGTATAAAGATAACTAATAACGAGTGCTAGGCCACACTTGGAAGTGCTGGTCCCAACACTAAGCTGTGTGACTGTGGGGGGACAGTAATTCCTCCCAGAGGCGGGGCTATGGGATGGCAGTTCCCCATGGGTCAGAATTTGGGAGTGTGCTCCTTGTTACTATTGGCTTAGTGCCAGACTTATTTGCAATCTACAAATACTATTCCATTTTCTATCCAATTAGTAGTAATAGGGAGAAATGGCCTTTCAACTTATTTTTAAACCAAATGTCTACATTTCTAAAATCCACATTGAAATGTTTTTAATTGTTTTGCTTTTTATGGGGGGTGGCATTCTGAAAATACTCCATGTAAACTTTTTGGAAACATCCAGCATGCCTCTAAAAATTAAATGTTGTCCATTATTTGAATTCTTCCAATACAAATTTAGCTTTCATGTAGTGTTTGTGGTAGAAGGTAGGTCAAGAAATATTGTATTTCTTTTTTTTAAATTTATTGGCTCTTTTTTTTCCTGTTGAGTCTAGTCAATAATCCACATTCTACAGCCACTCAAATGTCAAAATGTTTCAAAAATGTATAAAAAATAAAGCAATGAATAGAGGCGTCCTTGTTCTTTGAATTATTTCTGTGTTACCCTGAACTGTAAGTGAACCCTCCTGGCTTATAAAAAGCACCAGCTGTTCCTGCAACTGAAACCATGGTTCATTACAAGCTGACCTCGGATTCAGGAGAAAAACTTCCTCTCTTTTACTACAACTATTCAGACAGGGACTGGAGATAAACAATAATCAAAATCAGGATGGAACTCGACTCGGGGAACCCTCTATATTCTTTGGCAGAATTATAGCAGCTCTCGAATTGCCAGGAGTGAGGCAATGTGAAATGACCCACGCAGTGGTCCAGGCCGCCAACGTGGAACAGACAAAGGCTGATTGTCGTGACTCTTTAAGCATATACTTATAGAAACATTAATTATCACCAACCCTATTTTAAACATTTATAGAGAGTCAAGATGAAAAGACCCTTTTATATCCATTTTTATATTCTTCCCTTGCAAGAAACTCTGATTACAGTGTGTGTGTGTGTGTGTGTGTGTGTGTTTTCTCCTTTTGGGAAATCCTTATTTCTAGGTCTCACTCCTAAAATACTAAGTTTGGCTGGAGGCTTACAAGCTAATCATGTTAGATGAGAAAGGCAGTAGGGAAATAGATGGATCAGGGGTGTGCTAACAGAAACAGGGTGGGAGTCCCTTTGCAGTATGGGAAGTGTAAGGACCTTCAACATGGAAATGACCCATTTTAGCACTAGGACACCTTGCTAAGATGCTGGTGGAAGCCAGACCTAAAGTGAATTGGCTAAGGCCTAAGAAAGAGATTCTCAAACATAGAGTGTCTCAGAGTTTGGGGATGAGATTGCTTTATGAAGGCATATGATAAGCCAGGTACTGGTGGCTCATGCCTGCTAGCTACTCAGGAGGCTGAGATCTCAGGATCACAGTTCAAAGCCAACCCAGGTAAGAAAGTCCATGAGACAATTATCTGCAATTAAGCAGCAAGAAGCTGGAAATGGAGGTGTGGCTCAAGTGGTAGAGAAGCAACTGTGAGTGGCAAAGCCAAGGGAAGCCAAGGCTCTGAGTTCAAGCCCCAGTACCAACACACACACCCTATCATGATAATGGAGTCTGCCTGCTCCCAGAGAATTTGATCCATTGTGTTTGGTTTGGAAATTAATTATTCCCAGGCTGTCATTCCATAACTTTCAGTTATGTGTCTGCTCAAAGCACATTTATATTCTCACTTTCCAGAACCCAGTCCTCCCATCCTGCATCAGACCTCCTCCTCCATAGCACACTGTAGCAGTACCAAAGCCAGCTCTAAAACTGGCCTGTGCTGAGCTATATGCAGGGTGCTCCTGCTCTCACCTCCTGATGTTGGTAATAGCTACAGAGTCATGAAAACAAGAGGAGAAAGCTCAGCCCAGGCTACCTCCCAAAGGGAGTAAATGTCCTTGACCTGCAGGAGGCTGAGCTGGCTGTGGGGGAGTACGGGAGACATCTGGACGTGCCTTGGGTGGGCTGATGCCCCGTGGCTCAACACAAGTGGTGGTACATCTATGACAAGCCAGGCTATTTGAAAAAATCACCAAGTTGCCCAAACCCAATTGAACCATGGATGGAGACTCAGTTCTGCTCAGGTTTTCCCATTATCTACAGCTTCTCCTCATCTTTTTGCTCCACACTTAGGGTCTATGTCTGCCAATAGCTCACCTTCTCGGCCTTTGCTCTGTTCCTATGAAGGCACATAATTGGCAATTCAAAACAGAGTATCAGAAGGCCTGGACTGTGCCTTCCCTTAGACCCAATGTCCTATCTTATCCTATGCTTCAGGGTCTGAAAAGCATCACTCACCTGGTCAATGCCGCCTGTTGCTCTTCTCCCCTCTTCTGCTTCCAGCTTTCTGCACATGACACCAGTGTTCAGTGAGGCTGAAATCTATGTCATTCACTCCAGAACAGAGTTCTTTCCCATTATTGCCAAGGACAAGGGGTTCCAATTTCAGATGAAGAGGTGATTATTATTTATTGAATACTATTAAATACTTATTTAGTAAGTACTAGAGGTGATTATTATTTATTATGTACCAAGTACTTTGCCTTTTTATCATATTAAATCCAAACAATAACCCTGCAAAGTAGGCAGCATTATCTCTGTTACAAGTGGGAACTGAGGCAGAGAGTACCTGTGATCTGCCCCAGGTTGTGTTCATAGGAGTAGAAGCAGGAGATAAAGGAAGAGCTTTATATTTTCTAATTTTGGTTGCTTTTACCATGTTCAACTCAAGTGCTCACTGTAGCTGCATGTTATACAAATAATCACAACAATTCCTTCTAGACTTAAAAAAAATAGTCAATAAAATGCCTAGTGCAGTATAAGTGCCTCAACTACGATTAAGTAATTACTACAGTGATGATGATAATGGTGATGATGATGATAATGATGATGATGATGATGATGGTCATCAGGTTTTTGTTTTGTTTGCTGGGTTTGTTTTTTGGTTTTGGTTGGTCATGGGCTTGAACTCTGGGCCTAGGCTCTGTCCCTCAGCTCTTCAGCTCAAGGCTAGAGCTCTACCACTTGAGCCACAGCGCCACTTCCAGTTTTCTGAGTGGTTTATTGGAGATAAGAATCTCACAGACTTTCCTGCCCAAGCTGTCTTTGAACTGTGATCCTCAGATCTCAGCCTCCTGAGTAGCTAGGATTACAGGCATGAGCTACCGGCACCCGACTAGTCCTCAGTTTTGTAAGCTCCTTTTACGCTAGGGTAGAAATTGCATGATGGAAAAATCTATGGAGTAGATTGATGGGATGAGTATGTATAGAATGTATATGAAAACAAAAGTGCTTCAGTGACAGATGAGACACATATGGTGACAGCTGAGACACACAGAAGGATGAAGCTGCACCTGTATGTCTGGGTCCTTACTGATAAAAATGTGCTTACACATTTCCTGGCTGGTCTCCTGAGCTACCTCCTCACTCCCATGCACAGAGGCCTGGGCAGCCAGACCCATGCTAGCAGAGGCCAGATGGGTTCAAACCTTTGCAGAGGTCATTCCCGGGACCTCAGTAGTCTACCACCAATTAGGGAGACTGCTAATTATCTTCCCAGCTGGAACTTGGGGTCCCTGCTGGGTGGGTAGAAGTAGGGGGTGTGGAGGTGGTAGTGTTCTTAGAGATTAAAGAGGGAGGCGGAGCCTGACCCCTCCCAGCTGGCCTGGTCTTTTGATTAGCTTTGTG
The DNA here is from genome assembly GCF_000151885.1 of Dipodomys ordii. Classification (NCBI taxonomy): domain Eukaryota; kingdom Metazoa; phylum Chordata; class Mammalia; order Rodentia; family Heteromyidae; genus Dipodomys; species Dipodomys ordii. The sequence continues at coordinate 1,740,952 of NW_012267404.1, forward strand.
AATCCCAGCAGGAACAGTAGCTTGCATCCTGACCTGAACATCCTGGAGAGAAGGATCTGGAGATCCTGGGGACCTGGAGATTCTGAGAGGGGGGCCAGTGGAGATCCTTAAGGGGTCTATGATACCACTCAAGGAAGGTAGATTTGCTTATGAAAGAGGTGGCAAAAATGGAGGATCAGAAAGTTAAGTCATTTACCCAGGTTTGGACTCACAATGGGGAAACCCTGTACAGGGCACTTAACCAAAAGCTCTGGTGGGAAATTATCTTCTTACCTCACCACAGAGGTCTAAGGTTAATCTTGTACAATGATATTCCCCTGATGTCATCCAGGTGTCCAGCCTGGTAAATGATCATTACTATGTCTAAAGCTAGATTTTTCATTTATTTTTAGAAAGTCATTTATGACCCTAGACTAATAGCTATGAAAAAACAGAGGTATCGGTTGCTGGTTATTAAGTGTCTACTATGTACCAGGATTCTATCTTATGATCTCACTGATTGTTGAAATCATAATGAGATGGCTATGTTCTACCTATTTTCAGAGGGAGGCTGAGACTGAGGAAATTTAAGTAGCTAGCCCTCCATTCTAAGCCAGTCAAATGCCTAAATGCCAAAGCCAAGATTCACCCAGACTTTGTCCAACCCCAAAGTACTTGTACTGATAATCAGAATTAATATGAAAATGTTCATGATTTCCCTTGGTAACAAAATCCTGGGTACTGCTGACATCCCTCTAGTCAATTGTTCACATCTGTAATGGAAAGAAACACTGCATGTGTGAAATGTGGGAAAGCAAAGATGTATTTCCCACAAAGCCCGAGGTCACTGAAATTTTCTTTCTAGAACCTTAGAAACGACAGCAGTCTGGGGCCCTGGCCTGAACCTAAGCTATGGAGCCTGAGTGAAAGGTCTTTAGCCCTTCCTAGCCTGAGTGAGTCCCAAATTCAAACGTTTTGTTTGGAGTGATCTTTTGTTGTTGTTGTTTTGTTTTGTTTTTGTCAGTTGTGGGGCCTGAATTCTAGGCCTGGGCACTGTCCCTCAGCTCTTCAGCTAGCACTCTACCACTTGAGCCATAGTGTGACTTTTGGTTTTTTCTGCTTATGTGGTGCTGAGGAATTGAACCCAGGGCCTCATGCATGCAAGGCAAACACTCTACCACTGAGCCACCTTCCCAGTCCTGGAGTGATCTTATGGCTTGACTCAGCAGTGTGAATTTGGGACAGTTCATAAGCTTCTCTGAGTGTCAGTTTTCTACCTACAAATATCCATCCACCCCAAATTGGAGCTTTCTGGGACTTGTTTACAATGGTGGATAAAACTAGGGAAGCCTTTTGGCTCAGGTTTATCTAAATCTCAGTATCTCTTTCTTCATTCCTAATGGATGACAAGAGTAGGGACGCTTTTTTAACATACATGTGTTCCAGAACCTTTCTTCTTCCTGCTGTCCTGTCCCGGTAAACAACACCACCTCACCAGACTCTGACTTGTCTCTTAGCCCAGTCTTTGGGGAGCCAGATTGGCATTTTGTTTTCACAGATCCTAAGTTACCTAAAACTTTAACATACACAGGGGGTGGTCTGGGATCCTATCAGGAGCCATAAAAGAGAAAAGATAGGGGATCATCAGGGAGATGCTTAAACAATTAGCTAAGAAAAGGAAGTTTACACACAGGTGTCCAGGCACCCTAGCTATGTGCCTGCAGATAACCAAATCCCTTTGGCTAAGGGCTGGCAGATGCTAAACTTCTACTTGTTGGATAGGTTTGGTCTGTTCTGTTTTTTAAAAGCGAACGTCGTGTACTGTAATACGTTTTAACAGTCCATGTAAAAGGATGATCGCAGTTTGTTCATCAGATTGTGGGTTGATTGGGATAGTGCTTATGAAAGCTGCTGTCCAGGCTGAGCTGGCGCTGAGACCTAGCTGGCTTTTTGTGGCCTCCTCAGCCCAGGCTGCTCACACAGGTTGATGTGCTCCTCCCGTGGTTCCTGGTAGAAGGACAAAGGTGTATGGGTCCCCCTCCCCCAGCTGGAAGTTCCTGGAGAAAGAGGGGAGTTGGAGGGCATGAGCCTCTCTTGCTGTCTCTCCACGCAGATGCTGGACTGGCATTTGGGAGAGGGACTGCCAAGCACAGAGCCCGAGGGAGAGTGTGAGCCTCCCCTACAGATTCTCCTGGAGGAAAGCAATGCCAGGCAAGATGCAATCTGATGAGCAGATGGGGCCTGGGAACTGGCCAAGAACATTACTTCATTTGCACCTATTTTGTATTGAGTTTAGGACATAAATGGTTAAACATCCTCCTAGAAAACCTGAGAAACGGGCTTGGAGTGAAGTTCAGTGGTAGAGCCCTTGTCTAGTATGTGTGAGGTCCTGATCTTGATCCCCAGCAAGGCTTCATAGAAAAGCATGAGACCCTGGATTCAACTCAGGGGGGAGGGAAGCGGCACGGGGGGGGGGGTGGAGAGGAAAAGAAAAGGTTAAAATTTGTTTTTAACCTTTATAAAATGAATTTTATTTTACTATAATAAATCTCGCGAGGAATAAATATTTAAATAGAAACTGGAAGCACACTTAAAATGCTTCTTTCTTCCTGTTTTTCCCCCTTTTTCTTTCTTTTTTATATTTATTTATTTACTTAGTTTTTTGAGATAGGGTTTTACTGTGTAGTCCAGGTTGGCCTTGAATTCAGGATCTTCTTGCCTCAGCCTTCTAAGTGCTGGTATTATAGTCACGTATCAATACATTCTGCCTAATGTCTTGATTTTTAATATGATCATATCTGAAAGTTATGATCAACCAGAACTCATTAGGCAACCTCACCTAAACAGAACACAGTCAAGAATCAGGGAACAAAAGAAGATCCTTTTTTTAGTGCCTGTGAGAATCCTGTGAACCAAGTCCTCCTGTGTATGATAGCTTAGTACATTCCTGGATTAGTGATTCTTTAATCTATCAAAACAAGGTGAATTCTACCATGTGTATCTACAACACAGCTGTAAGCTTTCAGTTTGCTTTCTGCCTTGTTGCCCAGCAAATTATGTGTTCCTCAATTCCTTTCTAAGAACTCTGACAATTTTAAAGAAGTTTCAAGAATGGACTCAATTTTGTCATCTGAACTCATGTTCTTTCATGTGTTTGCTTAGGACATAGCTGAATCGAGGAGCAAGTGTTGAAAGATCAGAGTTCAATGGAATGGCTCCAGTCTTTCCCAATATGGCCCTTGGATTTTTCACCCATGGGCAGGGTGGTCTTCCACACTAGGTATTATGAAAATCAAATGTGGTAATATGTGAAAAAGTCCTTTAGGAATGATGGGATACTACATGAATGCAAGCGTTTTATAATGGGTTTGGCAGCAAGAATTCTCTTCTGCCAACACGATGCTAATCAGTTAGCTGACATGCACCACACCTGTGTGCTCGGGATCAGGAAGTAGCCTAAAGTCTTCACGTGCTATCCATATACATACATGGGGTTAAGTTCCATCAAGTCCCAGTTAACAAATGAAGAAACTAAAGATGGTAAAGAACTTACTCCAGCTAAGGTTACAGAGCCAGCAACTACTTGAGCCAAGATGAGAGCCGGTGTCAGACTCAGCTCTGCCTCTGGTGTATATTTCACATTCTTTACAGAATATCAAAGAAAAGGCCAGGCAGAGCTGAAGGATGTAATCAATATGTTTAAAAGAAGTCGATTGGTCTGAAGTAACACCCAGACCCATTGGAGCTGGTTCAATTCTGGCTGTTAGTGCCTCTTTCCAAACTCCATCTTCAGTGACATCTATTTCAACACTTGGGAATCAGCCACAAAGAGAAGATTTACACCGTAGAAACCAGAAAATTCCCTTAATCATGGCCTTTCCTTCTGCTCCTCCCCCTCCCCCAGCCTGGTGGACATTCATCAGTGTAACACTGGCTAAAATAACTTCTATTGGCAAATAGAATTAGTGGTAATATTTGATAACAATAAACATGTTTTCTCTCTACTTACAAACTGCACATGTAAATCTGAAGATGGAAGAGGGCTCATCTTGGCAAGTCTCAGCTTTAAAAAGAACCAGAGGAGAATTCTAACAGGAATGAAGCTGAGATTTGAAGCAGCTTCTGGCTTGGCACTTTCCTGGCCCCAACTGCCATTCTTCAAACCACATGCTGAACCCTGAGATGGTCCTATCCCATTTCATCCTTCATTGGGCAGGCAGTAGGAACTGTTTATTCCCCAAGCTTTAAAAGTGAAGAAAGGGAGACATAGGTAGACTAGTTAGGTAACTAGTCTGACCTTCCAAGTGACCAAGCCAAGAAGGTGGTGTCTCATTCTAGAACTTAGCCATCTTAACGACAAAGCTTTATGACTTCACTGTTTCTTAGTTACTGCTGCCAAAGAGCTTCCTCAATATCCTGGTGAAAAGTTAAGGCAGCTGAACAAAACAAGGCTGATGCATATTGGTGATTTGCTCAGGTGAACTCAGAAGCAAATATCTCTGGCATCTTCTCCATGATGTCTATTTACCCATTCTGACTCAATATAAAGGTTCATAACTCATTGCGAAGCTTATTTTTCCCCTAAGATTGGCATTTCCATAAGCAGTTGGAACTTCCATAAGCCTGAAGGAACATGCCAAGAAGAAAATAATCAAGAGGACAAAATCAAGGACAGAAGAAATCAACACTGAAGAAAATAAAATAGAAAAAAAAGTGTCTTGAGTTGAGACAGCACCATGATACACCAAAGGAAGAGGGAAAATAGAATCAGTGTCTGTCCCAAAAAGAATTTGGGGAAATAATACAGCCCACATACAGCCAAGGCACTGATGGCTCATGTCTGTAATCCTAGCTACTCAGGAGATTGAGATCTAAGGATCGCTGTTTAAAGTTAGCCCTGGCAGAAAAGTCTGGGATCTTTATCTTCAGTTAACCACAGAAAAGTTGGAAATGGAGCTATGTCTCGAACAAAAAAAGACAAGCCAGAGCATGAGGCCCTGAGTTCAAGCCCTAGTGCTATCACACACACACACACACACACACACACACACACACATACACACACACATGCACACACACACGCACAGCCCCATAATAATAGCAAGGTCTGAGAGAAAAGCTAGGACTCAGACTCTTCTTTTGTACATGAAGAAATAAGCTTCAGGAAGGTAAACAGACTTGCTTAAGGTCATGGATAGTAACTTCGTGGAGACCACAGCAATTGCTCCTCAGTTGGGTTGTATTATGGGCTTTATTTTTCTTAGCATTTTCCCCACTTATCCCTTTATAATTACTCTACTTAAGCAATATAGATTATTCATTCAGAGCTGGAACATCATTTTCTTATTTCACTGAGTTTAAATAGAGATGACAGGGCCTATTCTTAATGTGTAACAATCAAAACCAATTATGACTCTTTCTTCCCTCCCTGCAGAAAAACACACTGTCCTTTTTAGAATGTGGTGTTTTTATTTTATGACAGCAATGGACCAATGAGAACAATAATATGGCAATAAGACCTCCAGAGAAGATGTATACTAAATATAAGCAAGTAAGCCCAGATATTCACGGCTGTAGAAACAGTACCATGGATACAAAATAAAGAACAAAAACAGCTCAAAGACACTGAACCCCTGGGCATGAGTCAGGGCACACTCGTGTAAGTTCAGCCCACAGTTAAGAGCAGCTGCAACAAGCTCAATTTCCTCCTGCCCCTTGGAGGGCATTGGCAAGTCTCTAGATATTCCCTTGGTACTGAATCTAAATTCCCAGCCTGCTCAGACTGTGCTTGGGTAAACCAAAAAACATTCCTACTTTATCTGTAGCAGAAGAAAACTGAGCCAAGAGCTACACTAAGCATTAGTTTCCACTAAGTATCTACCCATCTATTCATCTACCCATCCCTCCATCCATCCCTCCTTTCATCAAACATCATGAATTCTCTTCATGTAGGTATTCTAGTAAACCTGTGAATAACTTTCTGATGGGAATTTTAGCTAAGTCTTGTTTTTTTGGGCTTTTTTTTTTTTTTGCCACAGCTCACCTTCTGAGTAGCCAAGCATGAGCCAGTGGCACCCAGCACTTTGTGTAGTGTGTGTGTGTGTGTGTAGTTCTTAGCAAGAAACCTATAGCGAGTCTGTAAAGTACCAGGCTGGAGATTTAATCAGTACTAGAGCACTTGTCCAGCATGTACAGGGCCCTGGGTTCAATTCTTAGCATGCATGCACACACACACACACACACACACACACACAATGCTGAGTGCCAGTCGCTCATGCTTGGCTACTCAGGAAGTGAGCCCTGGATATCCTAGTTTGAAGCCAGGCCAAGAAGACAAATCCAAGAGACTCTTATCTCCAATTAACCAGGCAAAAGATGGAAGTGGAGGTGTGGCTCAAGTCTGGTAGAGAGCCAACATTGAGAGAAAACCCCAAGTGAGTGTAAGACCCTGAGTTCAAGCTGCAATAGTGCTGCCAAAACAAACAAACTCAAAACACTATAAAAAGGAAGAACCAATTAAAATCTAACCAATAAAAGAGAACATCAAACAATGAAAATCGCAGCTTGTCTTACGGCGTTGCCGTGGCAGACATGTTTGGCGACTAGTATGAAGAATAAACAGGAAAATCAGCAATTTTCAGTGCCAATCTCTTGGCAACAAGACAGCTCCTGAGCGTTGAAGCAATGACTCATTAAAAGTCGCAACAGGTACTTGAAACTATTTTTGCTGCCATGAATTGACAAGAAGCAGGAGAGAATCCTGGCGTCTGTGCTTCAGTTTTGTGTTTGGTATTGTTCTAAGCTGTTCTTTCCACAGTCATGTTGCAATCACCTTGCCGTTCCAGGAAAGACAGGATTGACTGATAACATCTTTATGGCAAGGAGCTAACACTATCTTTAAGGAACAGCAGAGCTTTGTGGGACAGATCACCCCAAAATGAGGATAATTCCCAGTGATGATTAGGCTTTCCCCTGGAGCCAGAGAAATCATCTTACAGAAACCAGATTGCTCCCCTCAAATGACAGAGATAACAACTCTGGAATCAAGGAAAACCAAAACTGAGAGAATAGCCAGTCAGGCCACTCCTGTAACCAGGACTCTTAAATTGTACATACCTTAGTTCCCTGCCCCTAATTCTTCCTCCACTTAAACCCCACGTCTCATGTCTATATGATGAAGATGGCTGAAGATGAACTAAAACGCTGTCTTTCGGTGCACCATGCCACCTAATCTCGGTCTCTGCTATATTTCTATCCTAATAAACTTTCTATCACCTTGACTACATCCACACCTTGCCTAAACTCTCATAGTGGTTGAAAGAAGCAATATTGATTAGCTGTGCTAAATTTCCAGTAACAGTTGAATATAGAGATCAATCTTAAAGGAACTGAATGATGTTAAATGAGATCATAAGAGGATAAGAGCAGGTCCTAAGGTCATAAGACCAGGGTCTTGATCCCATGGGATAGGGTCCTTATAAAAGGAGATGCCAGTTTGAGTGTACCCAAGGAAGGCCATGTGAGGTTATATAATGCAAAGGACTTGTTCTCCAACTTCAAGAACTGTGAGCAAATAAATCTCTTCTGTTTAAGTCACTCAGCTTGAGAATCGAAGTTCAAAGCCAGCTCAGGCAGGAAAGTCCATGAAACTCTTTTTTTTTTTTTTTGGGTCCAGTCGTGGGGCCTGAACTCTGGGCCTAGGCGCTGTCCCTCAGCTCTTCAGCTCAAGGCTAGTGCTCTACCACTTGAGCCACAGCGCCACTTCTGGCTTTTTTTTTCCTTTTTGCTTATGTGGTACTGAGGAATTGAACCCAGGGCCTCAGGCATGCAAGGCAAGTGCTCTACCACTGAGCCACCTTCCCAGCCCATGAAACTCTTATTTCTAATAAACCACCAGAAAACCAGAAGTGGTGCTGTAGCTCAAGTGGTAGAGTGCTAGCTTTAAACTGAAGAGCTGAGGGACAGTGCTCAGGGCCAGAGTTCAAGCCCCACAACCCACCAAAAAAAAAAAAAATTAAGTCACTCAGCTTGTGGTTATGTGTTTAAGGTTCAGACTCTGGCATTTTGGACCTGCATTTGTAGAAGAGTGCAGTGTTGTTGTGAGTTTTTCCAGTAAATATGTAAAATGTTTGTGAAACAAGAGGCCCACAGGTTACTTACTGAGATATGGAACATGAAGCACTCTATCCAGCATTGTAAGCTGAATCTCTGTTTCCTGCTTTGTAAAGACCAATGATAGTCTCACCTGGCTGGGAAGGACAGCACCCAGACATGGATAATCCCAGCCATTTTGGAGGTCAAAATGAAAGGAATGCCTTGAACTATGAGTTCAAGGTCAGCCAGAGCTACATAGTGAAACCTCATCGTTCTCTCTCTAAAAAAAAGAGGGGGTATACATAAAATGAGGAATATATCTTTCAGAAAGTTGAATACAGTACATAGATCCCTTCCAGGGCACTGCCAGGCACAAGTTAAGCTGTTAACTCCCTTCACTACATTATTAAATAAGAAGTTTACAGGTTGAGTTTTGTTGGATTTGTAGCATCTGAAAAATTGAGGAGCTAGAAGGTAAAGGTAAGGGCATTATACATATTCTAGATTTTAACTTCTGAAAAATCAAAACATCAGGGAGTAAACAATCTGAATTTCTCCTATGGCAGCCAACAGCTCTAAGTGGGTGGCATCTGCCCCTTGGGATGAGCAGGTGTTATCCCATTTGTCACAGGCCACACCTAGGGTCCTCTGTTCCTTTCTGGCACCTACCTGGCCCTTGGGGCTTTAGTCCCTGATATGGGACATCGCTCTCTTGTTCTTGAATTGAAATCACCTTCAGCATGCTTTCCAGAAGCTCCAGAACTAGGACCACACAGTAGGACCTCAGAGATGCTTTAGGGGACTCTGGAGAGCCTCAGTGTTTAACCTGGTGATGGAAGACATCTTGGTAAAGTGCTGTGCCCAGGAAGGGCATCCTTCTGTACCTTTCTGAGATCCTCCCATCCTGCCCTACTGGGACGATCCCCATGGATGACAGCTTATAGCCCTGAGGCCAAGCAGTGAATTTGATGATGATGATAATAATTTACTTAATTATGGAGAACTACATGTACCCCCCTCCCCAGTTCATGCCAGTCATGGAGAATCTTCACATCATTTTAGAAATCAGTTCTAAGGATTGAACTCCAAGTTTTGCTAGGCAAAGTGCTAGGCAAGTGCTTTACCAGAAAACACACACACACACACACACAGCCCTCTGATGCTTTAAATTTTGAGTCTGAGTCTTGCTAAGTTGCCCAGTCTCACCTTTAACTTGTAATTCTATTGCCTTTGCTTCCCTGTAACTGAGATTATAAGTATGTGCCTCTATGCTCAACTTTTCCACACTGTATGAAGTATGTATCACAGGTCCACAATCTGAATCAATTAAAAGTTTTCTAGCAATGGAATCTAATATGGACCAACATGAAGCCATATTACACACACACACACACACACACACACACACACACACAGAGTCCTAATTTTTCCTACTTAGTGTAAATGTCCTCCCTCCCTCCCCATTTTGCTGCAGAAATTCTAATGCACTTGATTCTTGTCCTAGATGTGGCCTAGTATTCACATGGAGGGTTGACAAGTGACCCCATGGGTTTCATAGAATGTCCTGGGAATGTGTAGGACATATGGAAATCTGTCCTACATATATCCTAGTGTGCAGATGAGTACACTGAATCCTTGAGCAAATAGAAAAGAAAATTTATGAAAGTGTTTTTGTCATGATACTATATTTGTGTGGGGCTTTAACGCAAGGCCTAGGGTACTATCTCTTAGGTTTTTCATTCAAGGCTAGCACTGTACCACTTGAGCCATAGCTCTACTTCCAGTTTTCTGGTGGTTAATTGGAGATCAGAGTCTTATGGACTTTCCTACCCCAGGTTGGCAGCGATCCTCAGATCTGAGCCTCTTGAGCAGCTAGGATTACAGCATGTGTCACCAGCACCTGGGCAGATCTGTGGTCTTTGGTATCACTCTTTCTTGGGGCTGGGTACTTAGAGCTGGGAGAGTAGTCCTCCCTCTTATCCTAATAGATTTCTTCACTGAAAAGCAAAGGCCTGGCCCTTTTTATCTCTCAGCCTGCAGCCCAACCAAGACATCAGGACATCTTTGAAAAGGTGTTTACTGTCCCCTACCTCCTGCTTCCCAGGAAAGCTTCAAAATGTCCATTTTCAGGTGATTGTAGGCATTTTCTAGGACCTCAGCTCAGAGGCCTGTCTCTCTAGCTTCCTGCTGTAAAGATTTCTGCAAGTAGGTGTGACATTTCTTCAGGGGGCTTTTATCCCCAATAGGTCTGAACCCAGTAGGCTCCAGTTCTTGTTAATGAGATTGGTCCCTCCTCCTTCCTTCCATTGTTCATGGATCATTGTCCCCTCATTCAGGGATCACAAGAGAAATCACAGGAATTTCTGGCTGCCTGTGCTTGTGAACCTTGGTTTCACTACAAGAGAATTGAAGGCCTGGCAGAACAAGCTATTGAATAGACCAAGAAAGGTGTGGCTCATTCTCATGACTGTGTGTTTCAACCCAGTGGCTGAGGAAAAAAAAAAAAAAGTTCACTACTACCCAGTGCAGTGATTCACTTGACAGTAGTGGCAGTCATTCAGGATCTCACTATCCACAGAGAAGTCATGGGCCCAGAAGAGCAAGATTATGGGCAAAACATTTGACCTCACTGATTAGGATCTAGAGACAGGATAACAACCTGATAACAACCTTAAAGTTCTCCACATCTCTTGAGGACTGCAAGGAGAATGTCATCTCTGACCGGATGTAACAATTTTATAAACATCACACATTATGGCCTGAGGGCAGTGGATGAAGAAGAGAGGCTGCAAAAAGTCAGTTCTACAGAAATGAGAACAAAAGTTCAGTGGATTGGACTGTAGCAGACGTTTACAATACGCAAGGCTTACTTGTGTATTTCCAAAGCTTAGTTCTTCTTGCTTCAAAATGATTGTGAGTGCCCAGGGTTACAAAAATGATCAGGGACTTTTGTTTCTGGGTGTCATTTTAAGGGGATTTTGTGTGTGTGTGTGTGTGTGTGTGTGTGTGTGCCTTAAGATTTTGACCAGCACAAAGAATACAAGTGAATAAAAATGAAGGGTAACAACAGAGAGCAGAAACAAACCTGCACCTACTGGTAGTGAAGTTAACAGATTACAACCATGCTTCTTTACCATGGCAATTATTACCTTGGACATCTGTGAAAGGAATAATGAACTCCATAAATCTAGCAGATGTGAAAAAGAACCAAATAGAACTTCTATACATAGAACAGGTAGGAACCAAGATTAAGCACAGCACAGATGAGCAGACACCTGTGAGTAGACCAACTGAGTCATCTAGAACTTGGTCATGGTCTGTGCATCACAGATGTCAAACTAGATCCAGAATAAGAACAAAGAATTCGCCAACTCAAGAAGGAGTTTTGAAAATCAGCTGTAACATTGAAGGCCAATTCAGTGTTCCAGTTTTCAGGTTTACAAACTCTCTTTGTGAGAGGCAAGACAGATTATTAAAAGCAAAGGATCAGGAGGAATAAATGGAAATACACATCAAAGCCCAGAATCATAGAACTTGATGCTTGGAAGAAATCACAGATCTACTAGAGTGCACCCTCATTTACAAAAGAGGACACCAGTGCTGAGACCCCCCAGAGGGATCTGCTTGGCCTCTACTTTGCGACTAGAGCCACACAACCAGCTGAAGCAACCGGCTGCCCTGACTCAGCTCCTACTCACTCCCTAACACTTACACACACACACACACACACACACACACACAAACATATGCATACACATGCCATACATAAGGATGTATATCCTTATTTACATGGGGAATGCTGGTTGGGAAAATTAAAATAGAAAGAGGTGAAGGCTAGTTAAAGGAAAGGAAAATGAGCCTGCCAGGCAGGGCTTGGAGGACATGAACTTTTTACCAGAATCCCAGCCATTGGGCCTGACTCTAGATCCTAAGGCTGGCCTGCATTAAAAGAAAAATGACATAATAATATGAAAATGGAAAAAAATTAATTTGTTTATAATTTGGGTCAAAACCAGGAGAGATGAATGCTTAATCTGGTTCTCCCTGGCTCCTAGCAGACCCAATTTATAGAAAAGATGAAAGAAAAGCCAGGACCATGCATGTGGTCAGGAAATCTGCCAGTGGCCCATCCTGAGACCCAGCATGGAATTTTCCAAGTGGAATCCTAACTCTCCATCCCTCCTCTCAGAAAGTATTTCAACTACTGATACTAACTGTAGGCGTCAACTGTTTTGACATGGAAAGACTGTTCTGACATGGAAAGAGTATTAGAAGAAGAACAAGAGCTAGCAAACAACAGAATAAAACATACACTGCACAAGGCGTTGGTGGCTCTCACCTGCAACCCTAGTTACTCAGGAAGCTGAGACCTGAGGATCACCATTCAAAGGCAGCCTGGGCAAGAAAGTCCATGAAATTTATCTCCAATTTATCTGCAGCAAAATGCCAGCAGTGGAGCTGTGGCTCTAGTGGTAATGTGTCAGCCATGGATTAAATGAATAAATAAATAAATACAAATTTTAAAAAAAGGAAAAGAAATGAGCAAGAACGCAAACCCCAGTAGTACGGGCCCACGTGTGCGCATGAGCACACACGCACATACGTTGCTCCCTCATTACTGAAAGAGCTTATTATGTATGTCTGTGCATGTATGCATGGGTTATCGTGATGCAGAGGAAATGGCATTAAATTCTGGGGTGAAAGTTGACTTTGCCATTTTTCTGTCCTGCTTTAAGGTTTTTAACAAGCACTCTAGTGATTTTTTTTTCTTTAAGTTCCTTTCCTCCAAATGGCCTGATCTTAGACACCTCGCATTTTGTCTATTACATCTATTCTCACTCGGTGTGCCTTCCACTATTTTCCGACTGGCATTTTTCTAGGGAACCCAGAGTCTGACTCTTCAACTACCTGGGTACATCTCTGGCTCTAAGGCTATCCCTTTTGGGGGGGGGGGCGGTGTATCTCCTCCAGGTGTGATCAGGCATTGTGAAGAGAGAGACCAGCAGGAGATTTTTGTTCTGCCTCCTCTGCTGCCCAGACTAATTTTCTTTGCCTAAAAACTTGTTTGTAATGGAGATGGTGATGGAGAGGAAGCCACGGGGCCACCGTGTGTCCTGCCTGGACCTTGGAAACAGGGGTGGGAGAGGATTAGGGAGGCCCTAGACCTCCACCTGGGGCACCCACCACGGGCCAAGGGTCGGGCCTGGCTTTCTTCCCCTCCTCTTGGACCAGGAAGGAGGTGGAAATAATTAACACCTAAGTGGAAACTCTCACTGGGGTAGCAAACTCCTCTAGGAATTTGCATCTTAAAGCCTAGTCGCTAATTGTCAAATGCAAGGCTTTGTCTCTCTAGAAAGAAAAGGCAAGCAATGGAAATCAAGTAAAGATAGGAGGGGGGTCTTTTTTGTATCCTGACCCCCAAACATTCTACTTCCCAGCCTGCAACAGATTTAAGAAAGAAAAAAAAAAAGAGCTGAATTGGAAAATGGGGGTTTGACCCAGATCAACTGACTTCCTGACACACTAATCTAGGTCTCTGGAAGCCTATCTCCTGTCTGTAACCTGGGACCTTGTCTCTTCCCCCAAAAAGCTGGCCAGGTCCCCATGCCCCAAGACAGCAGAAAAGGCTGCCCAAGCTGGAAGAACTTCTCAATATAACACGTGTGTGTGTGTGTGTGTGTGTGTGTGTGTGTACATGCATCTGACCCTGGGGATTGAGCTCAGGACCTGGGTGCTGTCCCTTAGCTTGAACTTAAGGCTGGCACTCTACCACTTGAGCCACAGCTCTACTTCCAGCTTTTTGCTGGTTAACTGGAGTTAAAAGTCCCCTATACTTTCATACCTAGGTTGGCTTCAAACTGCAATCCGCAGATGTCAGCTTCCCGAGTAGCTAGGATTACAATAGCCTTTGGCACCTGACTATAGTGCTAATTTTTTTTTTAATGGATGAAACATGTATAAAAAATTCAAAAATTTGGGCTCGGAAAGTGGCTCAGTGGTAGAGTGCTTGCCTTGCATGCCTGAGGCCCTGGGTTCGATTCCTCAGCACCACATAAGCAGCAAGAAAAAAGCCGGAAGTGGCGCTGTGGCTCAAGTGGTAGAGTGCTTAGCCTTGAGCTGAAGAGCTGAGGGACAGCGCCCAGGCCCAGAGTTCAAGCCCCACGACTGGACCCAAAAAAAAAAAATTCAAAAATTCTGAAGCAAAGGGAACATGTCCCTTCAACCCTGCAGAGTCTTCACTTCTGTATGTCCACGTGTAGATGAACAATATGTGAATATGTGTGTATGTGTGTGTGTGTGCGCGCATTAACGGCAGCCCATTGAATATTCTTTTGGTCATGGCACTTGAACTCTGGGCCTGGGCGCTGTCCCTGAGCTCTTCAGCTCAAGGCGAGCACTCTACCACTTGAGCTACAGCGCCACTTCCAGTTTTCTGGTGGTTTATTGGAGATAGGAGTCTCACGGTCTTTCCTGCTTGGGCTGGCTTCGAACTGCGATCCTCAGATCTCAGCCTCCTGAGTAGCTAGGATTACAGGCGTGAGCCACCAGCACCCGGCTCATTTGCTTTTTAGTCATACTTTTCAAGCTGCTACTTGTGAGGTCTTGTGAATATTATTTTTTTGTGCTCCAATTCCTCTGTAAGAAGTAGAATAATAGAAATCCTTTTAAGAGGAAGATGAACTGTTAGGTAGATAGGGATAAAAAGTAGCAGACATAACATCTGGCAGATGTGTCCCATTGTGGCACATCTTGCTCCCATAATACCTTGGGGCTCCTGCTCACCCTCTGCTTCTTCCCATAATGCTGTGAAGTCTGTCTCAACTGCTTCTTCTTCCTATAATATCCTGGGATCCTGATCAACCAATGAAAAGAGCTAGAGCGGTGCAGGCACAAGACAATCAAGCAATCAGCATAAAGCCCAGAGGAGGAGATACAGGAGGAGCCTGCTCTATAATAATCTTCTACTGGACTTTTCCCTGGGGCTCCTCAGAGAAGGGAGAATCTTGCTACTTCCCTTTCATGACTTTCTTTTCACTTTCAAATAAACTTACTCTGCTTCCCCTAAACACTTTCCTGCCTTTTAATTCTTTAATTGGTGGGGAAAAAAACAAGTCTGTTCCCCTAGACAGCATGGGCTGTGGTCAGGATCAAAGGTTGAGTCATAATGCTATTAAGCCAGTGCCTAGCATGTGCCCAGAAACTCGTATTGTAGGGTTCAAAGAAACAATAAAGACTTGTAGCCTGAGATCATCCAAGAAAACTACAGGATCTTGAATCTCTGTGTTGTAGTTGTGTATGTGTATGCGTGTGTGTTTGAGGGAGATTGATTCTGGACACTGATACATTGATGTGATTGTAAGGTCCGCCCCTGGATGGCAAGCAGACTCCACCCTCCTCGCAGCAAAGTCTCCACCCAGTACCTGCGTTACCTAGGCAACTGGGTCACCTGGAAGAGGTCACATCTGCATCCGCTGAGGTCACATCTGAATTTGATGTGGCCACACCTTTCCCCGCCCATACCCTACATAAGGCCTAGCCCAGGCCCAGACGCTCTCTTGCTCTTGCTACTCTTTTCTTGCTCTCTCTCTGTTCTTTTCTTGCTCTCTCTCTTTCCCAGCCACGTGGAGTGCCAACCTTGCCTGGTCCCAGCAGGTCTACCCCTTACCTGAATACCACGTGAGTGCTACTGTTCTTACCCCTCTCTCTGCTCTTTTATGGCTCTTTTCTCTCTCTTTCCTCTCTTCCCATCTCTCTCTCATTCCCAGGCCTTTCCCAGCCATGTGGAGTGCCAACCTTGCCTGGTCCCAGCAGGTCTACTGAATAAACCTACCCCTTACCTGAATACCACATGCGTGCTGGTGCAGTTCTTACTCAGCTCTACCTCTTTTTAAAAACCTAACAGTGATATAATACAAAAAAAGCAGCTTCTATCTACCAGGTACCCCACTGCTCAGGCCCTTGATACACCTTGGCAAATGCTTTCCACATAGCTTTGAAAACAAGTGTTTTTATTGAATTACTCATTTATTGGCACAGTTGTTAAAACTTATTCTTCCCTTGCTGGGTGCTGGTGGCTCACGCCTTTAATCCTAGCTACTCAGGAGACTGAGATCTAAGAATCACAGTTCAAAGCCAGCCTGGGCCGGAAACTCCATGAGACTCTTATCTCCAATAAACCACTCAGAAAACTAGAAGTGGCACTGTGGCTCAAGTGGTAGAGCACTAGCCTTGAGCTGAAGAGTTGAGGGACGGTGCCCAAGCCCAGAGTTCAAGCCCCACAACCGAAAACAAGCAACTCATTCTTCCCATGCATGATCAAATATTGTTTTTATTTTTCACAAGGGTGACACACTGCCTTGTTCCTCAAACATGGCATGCAAAACTTTGGGTGGCTGATGTTCTCCCGTCCATCTCCAAGTGATCAGCTCAGCATTGGCCTAGGTTTGATGATTTGTGCCTTGGGGTCAGCTGGTTTTCTGTGGCTGGCCTCGAAACTCTCGTTTGCACTTTTTAATTCTTCGGGAATCATCAGTCTCGAGGGAACTGCATATAATGTCAGAACTGAAGAGGGTGAAAGGTTTGTTGATCCCATGGGAAGAGTGACAATCAAGTTGGGTGATGGTGTTCATGCCTGTCATCCTAGCTACACACAGGAGGCTGAAATGGAGAGAGGTTCATGGTTCCAGGCTAGCCTGAGCCAAAAAACAAGTCTACAAGACTCCTTCCGGAACTGTGGTGGGGGAGGGGGTCCTCCCAGCTATAGAAGGAAGGATCACGGTCAAGACTCAGGCCCATGTGAGAAGTGAGACCCTACCTCAAAGTAACAGCACCAAGAAGGGCTAAAGGTGTGATTCATCTGGTTCATGTATGCTAGCATCCACAAGGCCCACGTTCAAATCCGCAAAATGAGTGACATGCATTTAAGAAGCTTTTCTTTGCTCTCCATTGTTTGGAGTTTGGAGTTCCAGGAAGCATAGTG
Source organism: Dipodomys ordii (assembly GCF_000151885.1). NCBI lineage: Eukaryota > Metazoa > Chordata > Mammalia > Rodentia > Heteromyidae > Dipodomys > Dipodomys ordii. Next base: position 1,758,005 of record NW_012267404.1, read on the forward strand.
AGAGCCAAGTCATGAGACCCTAGGATCACTCGGCACAGACAAGTGTTTGGTGACATTAAGTTGGCGTGGGTTTGTTCCTTCTCTCTAGTGAAGAGGGCAGTCCAGCATCTGCACGGAACCTGGAAAGCTCAGTGAGTTTGTGCTTCTGGCCACTTGCTGCAGGACTGGCAGGAAATTTGTTAGCTGTGCCTTTGCTGGATGTGCCTGGAATTATTTCCACTGCAAGGCTGACCATGGAAGCGCAAACGCAGCCAGGCACGCTGGGCAATTCCATAGATGGCGTCTCTGATGAAAATAAGGCAAACACACGATTGCTTAATGTACTGGAGTGGTGCTATTGTAAGTTCTGCCCAGTTACCTGGCTCCTCCTGTTCTGTTCTGTTCGCTACCTGTTCACACACATCTTATTCTTCTATTGACTTTGTTGACTTACACACAGAGATCTTGCTGATTGGTGTGAGCTTTTTGTTAACGAGGAAATAATCTCCTTTTTGTTTTTAAAAAAAAGTGGGTGTTTTTTTTTCTTTTTTTTGTTTTTGTTTTTGAGACAGAGTGTCACTATGTGTTTAGCTCAGGCTGGCCTTGCACTGCTGATCTTCCTGCTTCTGTCTCCCAAGTGCTGGGATTACAGGTATGCACCACCATGTCTGATGAAGCAAATCTTTTTTTCAGTAATAGTTTGCAAATGTAGGCTTTTTTCCATATAAAAACTGCACATTTTGGTATATATATTATATATATATATATATACACATACAATTGTATATACATACAATTGGAATTCTATGACACTATCAGAAAGAATGTCACAGCCCCATTTGTTAGGAAATGGAAAAACTTGGAAAAAATTATATTAAATGAAGTAAGCCAGACCCCAAGAAACCTAGGTGCCATGGTTTCTCTTATTTGCAATAACTAGTATACGTCTAGGATAATCTTACCAGACAAGCAGAAAAGGTCAAAGCTATGTACATATGACCATATAAGATGATGCTAAGCAAAATGAACCCCAAGATAGGGACACAAGAGGTTTTTATTCTTTGTCACTGTTGTTTTTAATGTACTATGTGATTTTTGTTTCTGTTGTATGTTCTTCCCTCAGGGTATAACCCTGTTGTCACTGTATTTGATTCCGGTGCCCTGCATCTTGTATATACATTTTTCTAATGTGGGGAGGAGAAGGAAAATAACAAAATGCTGAAACAAAGACACAGGTTGACCCATTGTAACAATGAGATGTAGAAGATATTATGTTGAAAACAAACTTTACAACTTGGGGGGGGAGGAGTTGAGGAAGTGGGGAGGGAAGGGATGGTAGGGGAAAAACAAAGGAGGGGGTAACAGTGCTAGATAGGAAATGTACTCTACCTTATTAATGTAACTGTAACCCCTCTGTACAGTATCTTTACAACAAAAAATTAAACAAACAAACAAGGAAAGGCAAAAAACCTGCACATTTTTATCTAGCCAAATTCATCATTTGGCCAAGAGTATCGGCCTGCACCTGTAAGCTCAGCATTTAGGATGCTAAGGTAGGATCTCAGGCTCAAGAGTTGCCTGGATTACACAGGAAGACTCTGTCTCAGTCCCCCCCCCCCATGCCCAAATCAATTGTTTCTTTTGGCTTTGGGATTTTATGGTCTACTTAGAAATTTCTCTGTTCGATGATAAACATGATGTGCTTTCTTTGGACGTCATACCCTTTCCTTTTTAAAATTTAAATTTTTGATCCAGCTAAAATTTATGTTGAGTCTAAAGATGGAAGTCATTTCCTTATATTTTTTCCCAACTGATTATCAGTGGTTTCTAAAATGATCTCTTCTCCTTCCTACATGTCACTTTCATCATAAATTTCCACTCTAAAGTTTTCTTCTTCTCAGAATTTTCCCTTGGGCTTTATCTTTTCAGCTCCTTCAGCAAATGGAATATGTACTTTGTGTTTCTGTGGGTGTGTGTGATGGTGGAGCTTGAACTCAGGGCTTCTTGCATACGAGGATACGGTTGGATCGTGGACCCTGCTCCTAAGCTCAGCTATGCTTCTTATGCTTGTTCACCGGCTATAGCTTTTTGACAAACCATTCACCATCTCCAGGTCTGTAAAGAATGAGAAAATCCCTGACATTCTTCCTCTAAAGCTAACTGAAGAGTTTAGGAGGTAGTCCTAACTACCTGCAAAATGTTGGCTTTTCCCTCATTGCATTTTCATGAGAAAGACCCACAGGCAGCTCAGGTTCTCTGGTCCCAGCTGTGCAAACATATGCCTGGGTCAACCCTAATTAGAGCCCTCTGTGAGCCCCATGCCCCGCCAGTGATTCGCTGGGACCTAGCCTTATGCCCAGCCTCTCCCTGCGGGCCAGATGCCCCAGCAGGATGGCCAGCATCTCTACTCCACTCCAGGATGTGCTAGGCACCTTGCCAGTCTCTGGAGGCAGCCATGGGCTGTTTATCTGACCAGGGTGGACAGCTGCTTGCAATCCCTTAGACCTCCAAGTAAAATTTGTGTTTGAGGTTGATTATGAGGCAGTTCCCAAACTCCATAGACCCTGAGCTATAGGAAGTTAGAAGCCAGGGTGCTAGTGCCTCACTCTTGTAATCTAGCGAATCAGGAGGCTAAGATCTGAAGACTATAGTTCAAAGCCAGCCCAGTCCATGAAATCCTTAACTTGAATAAAACAGCAAAAAGCCAGGAATGGAGCTAGGGCTCAAGTGGTAGAGCATTAGTCTTGAACAGAAAAAGCCAAAGCTTTTTTGAGAAGCTGAATTTAAACCCCAGGAGAGAGAGAGAGAGAGAGAGAGAGAGAGAGAGAGAGAGAGAGAGAGAGAGAGAGAGATTCACTTTTCTCTGGAATACAATGAAGGCACAGAGCTTGGCCAGTGGCAAGCTGGGAAGTGTTTCCTGTGTGTTCTCCCTGAAGGGAGAAGAGACTGAGAATGTGAGCATGGGCCAGCTCAGGTCACCAGTTCAACTTCCCATCCAAGGCAGAATCTCTTCCATGTATTCCTGCTACCCAAGCACCCCACTGGGTTGAAGCCTGAATGACAGGCTCCCACTCCCTGCTAATTCCTACAGAGACACATTTACGGTTTAGCCTAATTGTTTCTTTAATGGAAAGCCAACAGATAAGCAATGGGTTCTTTGCCATGCAAAAGAAGCCTGAATTAGAAGAAACAAATCAATGGCGGAAAACCAAGCTGGCAGGGACTTGGTTGAAACCCAGCTTTTCTGCGGGGTGGAGATAGGGCCATTGGGCCTCTACTTCTTGCATTATCATGTATTTGAGTTAATTTGACTAGTGGGGTCTTAGTTACCCAAACACTTTAATAGGATTGAAGTAGGCTACTCTTGGATAAGAATGGGCTAAGCTAAGCCTTCTTTTCTTTAAGAAATAGCTCTCACACGTGTACAGGCCAAAATAATTAAGTAATTAGCAAAGGCATTTGTCAAAATGCCCAGTGGGGCTGACGAAAATGACAGCTTTAAGAAGGTTGAAGAGTTTGCAGGGAACATTTTCTCCCAGCTCTGGGCTGGGGTCAGGCCTGGAGCCTCTGCGGAAAGCGCCTGCCTGGGACACCAGGGTCCCAGCTCAACCTTTGGGGTTCAAGTTCATTTCCCCGTGGCAAAAGCCAAGCTCCTATTTCTAAGGAGACCTTCTTGAAAGGCTCCTGGAACATCAAAGGCACCTCACTCACAGCCAGTAAGGGGAAAATAAGGGAGTCATTTTCCTTTTTAACCGACTGAAACCATTTAGCAGCCAAGTCCACAGTGCAAAAGGCATTTGTGGGTTTACTGAGACTAAAAGATGGGAAATGGCTGGAGGTTACCAGGGAATCTACAGCCTCTTACTCCATACCTACTGTGTGTACTGCCCATTCCTAAGTTGTCTTAGGCCTATAGGTGTCTCTGCCCTGAAGAAGCTGTGACCGAACACCTATAAAGTCCATTTAAAGGCTGAGAAGTCAAGAGAAAAGCAACAGGAATGGCATCCTTCTCATTCATCCTAAGGGACGTGGCCAATACTCTCATAGCAAGACAGGTGGACAAGAGAAAAGCAGAATGCATGTATTTGCTCAGACTTTCATGTGACACTAGAACCTTCAGAAATGAAAGCCCAAAGCTTCAGGGAAAAATTCGCTTTTTATGTTTGAGTTTGATTAAGAATCCATCGCTGTGTCAGAATGTGATTGGACAGAAGATCTGACCTGCTGGGCTTGGTGGCACAGGCCTGTAATCCCAACACTTAGGAGGTCAGGAGGCAGAGGGAGGAGGATCATGAATTTTGAGGCCAACCTGGGCTACACAGCAAGACTCTGTCTCAAGAAAGAAAATCTGATCATATAAAATAATATTCATCAAAATGAACGCCAGGAAATGGGGATGAGAGGTTTTTTTCTTCATTGCTGTTTTTGCTTTGCTTTCTTTTTGCCTCATTTGTTCATTTATCTGTCTTTGGGAGGGTGAGGGGGCATAGAGATGGAGGAGCAAAGGGTGAACAAATGCCAAAGTGGTATTCATTGGACACTGTGTAGACAATGAACTATACAACTTGTAGGTGGAGATGGGAGGGAAACACAGGGAGAACGAGGGAAAGGGTGACATTGTCCAAAAAGAAATGTACTCTCTACCTGACTTATGTAAACCCCCTATACAGCACCTTTATAATAATAATAATAGTAATAATAATAAATTAAGTCAAAAGAAAAAAATGAAGGAAAGAAAAGGGGGAAGGGCAGGGCAGAGAAGAGAGGTAAAAGAAAGGCAAGGAAGGGAAGAGAAAAACCTAGTAAGGCCTGTCTGTTCAGATTCTTTTTGGCCTTTCTGGGTGACATTCCTAGCAAATGCAGGGCATTTCTTCCTTCTAAGTATAGGGCAGGATCTGCTCTGGAATGAGGGTCTTATGACCCACTATCAGACAAAGTAAATCAGAGAGTTTCTTTATGGCTAGGTCTTATGCAGGAAGGCAGAGAAAAGTAGAGTAACATTTCTAGGTTTTCTGGCTGGCCTTGGGGGTGAGCAGCTCTAACTCCTATGATGGGCTTGGAGGAAGATGAATTCTGGTTTCTACAGTCTGCCTCTGGGACAAAGAAGTGAGAGAAAGAGAACAGGAGAAAGAAGGGTCTGCTTGGAGCCCCTGTCCCTGTTCCCTCCAAAGTCCCACCCTTGGAGCAGGATTCCACCCTGAGCTTCTGTTGCCTTCCTCTAATGATTAGGGAAACTGAGGCTCATCAAAGGCAGGAAACCTATAGCTGACTGGTAATATAGAGGAAGAAGTCACAGGTGCTCTGAAGTCAGCCATAACCTAGGTTTGCTAGAAGATTCTGTTTGTATAGGTTACAGGGAATATAAAAGAGGGAAGATCATTAGATTTGGAAACCCCAAGTTGCCAGTGGCTGGAGGAAGGTGTTTTGTTGGCGTGAAACAGGAGGGCAGACATGAGGCCCAGCACGGTGGCACTTCAGAGGATGAGGTAGGAGAATCAAGAGTTAGAGGACAACCTGGGCTACCAAGGGAGATTCCTGTTACTTTTTTTCTTTTTGTCGGCCGTGGGGCTTGAACTCTGGGCCTGAGAGCTGTCCCTCAGCTCTTTAGCTCAAGGCTAGCACTCTACCACTTGAGCTACAGTGCCACTTCCAGTTTTCTGGTGGTTTATTGGAGATAAGAGTTTCATGGACTTTCCTGCCCAGGCTGACTTTGAACCTCGATCCTCAGATCTCAGCTCCTGAGTAGCTAGGATTACAGGCGTGAGCTCTTTTTAAAAGAGCTTTTCAAGAGCAGCTATGAGGAAAGAGAGGAACATTATAACAGCACCCCTCCACCCCCGGCCCAAGCCAGGGGGATACCTGAGCAAATTTGCAGACTGTGAGCTATGGCTTCAGGAGAGGGACAGTCTGAAGAGACCAGCAGGGGAGAGAAGATTTGACAAGAAAATGTCCTTCCTGGAGGACATAGGGCTTGGACAGGTAGGCTGGGGTGGCCATAGCAAGGATTAATGACTCCTGGAAAAGACAAGAAGATGAAGAAGCAGGCGCAAATTCTAGAGAGCAGAGGGGACTCCGGTAGGGAGGTGGCTGATCTGAAATCTCTCAGTGGAGGAAGGCTAGTAAGGGGGTGTAGCTGGACAGGAATGAGGGCAACTGGAGGTCATGATGCAGGAGGTGAGCTGGGGGAGTCAGGAGTCTGGTGTTCTAAACATGGAAGGTGGAGTTTCAGGGGTGCATAGGTGGTGTCTGGGCTGGAGCGGGGGTGTGGGGCGATGGGGGTGGGCTGGGGAGAGATGCCTCCAGTGGAGCAGGATTGAAAATTACAGGTTCTTAGAAGGCCAAAAGCCAAGGGCTCAAGGGACATTTCCATCAGAGTGGATGGTGGCAGGCAAGGGAAGTCCTGTCTTGAAGTCTTCCAGGAAAATGCCAAGGAAGGCAGGAGAGGATGGTGAGGTGAGGGTTCCAGAAGCCAGCAGAAGAGTCAGAGGAGTTGGAGGTATAATGATTTGGTGGGACAAAGAGGAAAACTTTTCTTTTTCTTTTTTGTCCTGGGCGCTGTCCCTGAGCTCTTCAGCCCAAGGCCATTGCTCTACCACTTGAGCTACAGCGCCACTTCCGGCTTTCTGATGGTTTATTGGGGATAAGAGTTTCACGGAGTTTCCTGCCCGGGCTGGCTTTGAACCGCAATCCTCAAATCTCAGCTTCCTGAGTAGCTAGGATTACAGGCGTGAGCCACTGGTGCCCAGCTCAAAGAGGAAAACTTTGTCTCTTCTTTGTGTATGTGTGTGCGTGCTTTGGTAATGGGGCTTGAACTCTGGCCCTGGGCACTGTCCCTGAGCTCTTCAGCTCAAGGCGAGCACTCTACCACTTGAGCCACAGCTCCACTTCCGGTTTTCTGGTGGTTAATTGGAGATAATAGTCTCATAGCCTTTCCTGCCTAGGCTGGCTTTGAAGCTCTATCCTCAGATCTCAGCCTCCTGAGTTAGCTAGGATTACAGGTGTGAGCCACCACACCAGCTTCTTCTCTGTAGAGTGGGAAATACTGAGATCTTACTTAGATCTAGTGTGATGGACTCAATGTTTTTGCCCCCCTAGATTTCATGTTGAAATGTACTTGATGTGAGGGTGTGTGCAAGGAAAGCCAAAGGGACGGGAGGAGGGAGTGGGTACTCTGCCCTCATGAATGGAATTAACGCCTCACAAGAGACCCCCTAGTGCTCTCACACCAGCTCTTCCGTGTGTGATCACACAAAAAGATGGCCCACTAGGAAACAGGAAGTGGTCCCGCACCAGGTACAAAATCTACCTTGATCTCCAGAAGTCTTAGCTTTGGCAACTGGGAGAAATAAATTTCTGCTGTTAAGGAGCCACGCAGTTTAGGGCATCTTGTTTCAGTCACCTAAACCACTCAAAAGAGATCCACCTGGGGTCTGGGTCTGGTCTTTGGTTTGTATGATCATAGAGTAGTCACTAGGTAGATCTCCAAATTTCATTTTCCTGGTCTACAAAACATATGTGTATAGAAGAGGATTGGAGAGGTAGTGACCGTAAAGAATGTGGAACAGCACCCAGAGAAGAGGATGTGTCATAAACTGAACTTTCAAGCTGAAAGAGACCTCAGGCCACAAGGTATAACTCCAGTGGGCTCTGGAGGGCAGAACTCGAGTGGAAACCTCATAAGGGGGGGGTATGGGAAGGAGGGAGAGAGCCCAGCACCTGCAGGCTTTTTAGCCAGGCCTGGCACTGAGTCTTGAGTGGGTTTTGTGTATCTATGGGAGTGCTGGACACCTTTCCAGGGTGACTTAGTGCATCCAGGGACACGAAACTTGCCTCCTGAGTGAATGTGACAGTCCAGCCAGCCACAAAGGTTCATCTGAATCCCAGGCCGCTGGCCTTCCTCCTTGGATGATGGTGGAGACACAGAGCCCGTTTCTATTTCCAGTCTCCATGCTTGCACAGTGCCATGGCGGAAATCCTGGGTATGGAAATCCCTTTAATCTGCAGTTACCTTTGTATAATAATAAGTAATATAATAAGTGTAATTGCACTTACTTTATATGCCTGGAGTTGGAGACAGTAAGTTACTCTATGAATACTCCAGTAAATGAACAAACTCTTCCCGTGTAGGTGAGGACAAGAGTTCCCTGTCCCCTGCAGTTGGACTGCTGAGTGTTTAGGGGGAAGGGATGGCCATAAGTCAAACCAGTAGTTTGACAAGTAAGAGTATAAACCCACCTTCATGATCACTAGTGGTCTCCAGACCACCGAACTCCACAGCCTCAAATGCTTCATCTATAAATAAGGACAAGATTCCTTTCACCTTAAGATCTCTTTGATGGTCTGGCAGAGTCTAGCTGGTGGCTCTTTCTTATTGTTATTTCTTGTTTTTATTGTGCCAAGTGTGGCACACACACACACACACACACACACACACACACACACACACACTTCTACCTTTGTATTTATTTAAAGCAGCGTGCCTTTTTGTTTCACTTTCTAGAAAGTACCATGAGGCAGTTAAGGGGCTGAAAAGATAGGCCCACTGCTTTCCTCTTTCAGGCCCAGTCATACTCAGCGCACTTCAGCGAAAGACAACCAAGAAAATCCTCCTGTGAGTCCAAGTCGAAGTACTCTCAACCTCGGGGGACATTTGCCCTAGCATCAAGGCTAGCTCCACACAACTCCAGTGTTTGAGGTGTGTTCACCGCCAGCAGGAGAAATCCTCTGCATGGAAATTACTTTAATTTGCAGTTGACAAAAGGCAAATTGCTGGCATTTTTTTGCTTGGAGCCTGGAATGTAATCCTGCTTGGCTGCTCCAGACATTCCAGGTGGCAGCTTCCATTAGCCGGGCCCTGATTTCTAGCAGAAAGGTGAAGGTAGAAAAAACAAAACAAAACTTAAGTCATTTTACAGGGGGCAAAGCCTCAACCACGATTTAATTCCACCAAACTGCAAGCACTTGACATTCCCGTTAGCACAGAAAACAATTTGGTGTAGACATCCTATGACATGGTCTGTTTTTGCTTTTCTTTAACCTGGGTGATGACTGCCCTTGGGACTGTAACTTCCAGTTGGATGATGGTGGATTTGTGTGCGACTGGCTGTGAGGTCACAAGACCAGGCCCTTTCAGCTTTATTCCTGGGCAGGAGTCTCCATACAGCTGGAGCTCAGTACAGATCTGTTGAATGAATGGATGGACGGCTGAGTGGGTGGGGGTGGGGAGGATTCCAGTTTTTCCGCAAGGCTGTAGCATTTTTGTCTGTCTAAGGAAAGACTTCCAGAATATTGCAGAAGGAAGGACATCCTTCAGATGCGGTGCTGGTCACCTTCCACTTAAAATATGCCCCAGAGATGCCTGTCTGGGGTGGGGTTCTGGGGAATGCAGACTGAATGGAATGCCTTTAAGGCAACTGAGAACCTGAAGCAACTGCTGCCATCTTGTGGACACTATTTGAAACACAGAAGATGTGACCCTCCCATTTTTTTCCCCCCACAGAAAACTTGGCTGATTCAGGGATGGGGTATTTTCCTTTGCAAGGCATTAGACCATGGTTTCAGAGCCTTTCTTAACCTATTTCTAGTTGCCGTAGAAATAATAATCACATTTATTGAGTTTTAGGGACTGTGCTAATTAAAAGAACTAAGACTTGATCTGTGCCCAGTGACTCATGGCTGTAATCCTAGTTACTCAGGAGACTGAGATCTGAGGATTGAGGGTTGAAGCCAGCCTGGAGAAGGAAAGTCCATAAGATGCTTTAATAAATTATGCCCCCTCCAAAAAAAAAAGCCAGAAGTGTTGCTGAGGCTCAAATGGTAGAGCACTAGCCTTGAGCAAAAGAAGGTTAGGGTCAGCACCCAGACCTTGAGTTCAAGCCCCAGGGAATAAAAAAAAAAAATTTATAAGAGAGATAACCAGTATTTGACCTCAGGTTATCAGCTCAGACGCAACTGTTGGCCCTGATGCCACATTTTTCCTTTTCTCAGTACCTATAATCACATTGTGTCTCAGCGATTGACTTCTTCAAAGAGACAGGGAACACCTTGAAGGTTGGTCAAAGCTCTTGAGTACAGAGATTTTGTATGTACCCATTCATCCAGCTAGGCCAACCCTCTTCCATTGAGCTGGATCCCAGGTTCCTAGGAACACATACACAATTGGTCTACATGCACTCGGCACTGTGCTAAATTAAGAAAACACAAACAACTGTTAAACAGGGGTAGAAGAGCTGGGCGCTGGTGGCTCCTGCCTGTCATCCTAGCTAGTCAGGAGGCTGAGATCCAGAGGACTGACGTTTGAAACTAGCACAGGCAGAAAAGTCAACAAGACAGCATTGTTAATTCACCAGCAAAAAGCTGAATGAGGGGTGTGGTACATGTGATAAGAGTTCCACAGTTTCCCATGGTTCTTTCCCATTGCCACTCGATTACAAACCCAAGGTCCTGTAAAATGAAGTCTGACCAGCATTCTGAGTCCCTGTGCTGATTTCTGTGTTCTGATGTCTGGCCTGTCTCTGAGAAAGTACCATCACTGACATTAGGATTTTAAGTCCATCCTGCTGTCTGGTAGTCTTGGCCTCCGGAGCAGCAGGGGCTGGGTGGGCTTGGACTAGGTCTGGAGTGAGAAGAGGGTGCAGTGTTAGGTCCTGAGTCAGATACTGGGGGTGGGGGACCCACTTGTGCAGACAGGGCTGGTTTCCCTGCAGTGTGACCCTTGGATGCCATCTCCACGCACACATTGGGTTCAGAGGGACAGCCTCCGTTAGCAGCAAGGGACTGGGAGGCCAGACCTCCCCAGAGAGCATGGCTTTGATCTGTTTGCCATCCAGCTCATTAACAAAAGCCTGGTGGAAAGGAACAATATTTGGGAAAGAATTTAAAAGCTAGACTCTTCATAATGGGTACGTATGTCAGCCATGCACATAATCCTTCACAGCACTGCAGGTTCTGATGATGCTCTGGCTTTTATTAAAAGTTTCTGTAAGTTCTCTGGACTCTAGATAATCATAACAATACCATCTAACGCCAAGTTGGACTTAACAAGCCTCAGACCCTGAAGAGATATTTTCTACAATTTTTTTGGCAGAAGACCTAACGTGTTTGCACCCTCCACACTCCTTAGGTTAAAAAATAATGATCATTTTCTCTTTAGTTTCCTGGGAGGTCCCAGATACTTGTTTGTTGTTTGTTTGTTTATTTGTGCTAGCCTTGGGTTTGAACTCGGGCTTGGGTGCTATCCTTGAGCTCTTTTTTCCCCCCTCAAGGCTAGCACTCTATGACTTGAGCCACAACTCCACTTTTGGCTTTTTTGGTAGTTAATTGGAGATTAGAGTCTCTGGGACGCTAATCTAATGACTCTTGGAAACCAGTCTAGGCTGGCTTCAAACCTCAACCCTCAGATCTCAACTTTCTGAATAGCTTGGATTATAGGTGTGAGCCATACTGCCTGCCTACCTCAATTGCTTCTTAAACCTCAAGCTGAGCAACTCAGAATGGTCATATTTGCTTTTCTTCATTTACCCTTGGTTTAACCTTGTAAAGTTCAATTTTATGAGCTGATTCTATTTTTCTTTCTTTTTGTGAGCTTTTTTCCCCCCTTTAAATAAGATGGGCTTATAGATTGTACTGTACTTACTCAGGGTATTTCAAACCCATTGAGGGTTTTGTAGCAGAAATCACTTTTTTTGTGTGCTGATACTGGAGTTGAATTTATGACCTGGTGCCTTCCCTTAGCTCCCTTCCCCCCCACTTTTGGCTCTGTGTGTGTGTGTGTGTGTGTGTGTGTGTGTGTGTGTGTGTGTTTAATTGGTGATGAGAGTCTGCTGAACTTTTCTGCCCAGGCTGGCTTTGAACCTTGAATAGCTAGAATTACAGGTATGAGCCTCCAGTGCTTGGCTTTCCTGTTGTTTTTGTTGTTATTGTTGTTATTCTTGTTGTTGTTGTTGTTTTGTCAGTCCTGGGGCTTGAACTAAGGATTTAGGCACTGTCCCTGAGCTTTATTGTGCTCAAGGCTAGCTCTCTATCACTTGAGTCATAGCACCACTTCTGGCTTTTTCTGAGTAGTTTATTAGAGATAAGAGTCTCTTGAACTTTTCTGTCTGGGCTGGCTTTGAATTGTGATCCTCAGATCTCAGCCTCTTGAGTAGCTGGGATTACAAGTGTGAGCCACCAGTGCCCATGTTTTAATTTGCAGTTTCTCTTTAGATTTTTGAAAAAGGCCTGTAGAGATGGGTGCTCTTCCACTTGAGCCACACCGAGAGCCCTTTTAACTTAATTTTTTCCAGTAAGGTCTCAGCATTCCCTCTCCCCCACCCCCAGGGACCAGACTAGATCATGATTCTATTTAAAACTCCCTTGACAGACATGTGACACCCAGGCTTATGGATTGCTAACAGTTTCCCCAGATTAACCTCAAATCATGATTCTCCTGATTTCTGCCTCGTGAATAGCTGGGATTATAGACATGCTGCAGTATACCCAACCAAAAGATAACTTACAACTTTCCCCAATTCTTAAACACCACCAGCTATTAAAAAAGAAAAACAAAGTTGTTTGGGTCAAATAGGACCTGTGAGTGCTGGATTGCATGTGCAAAGGTCCATAGTGACCTGGACATACTGACCCCTTAGACGGTCAACAAGTCTGTTCCCCAGGGCCTCGGGCCTATTTTTCTGTAGGAATATGAGACCCCTGCCCCCACCCCCACCAAAAAAATCCCTGAATTCATGGAGTAGTCTAAGAGGGAACTTTTTTTTTTGTTTAAGCATTTATTTGTAACAAAATATACATACCAGAAAAATGACCAGTCTATATGTATCATTCAGTAGCAATAAGGGCAAACATCCTTATTCATCCACAGAACTCATTGCCTCTTGAGTCTTTGTCCATAGGACAGAAGACCATAGCTGCTTATAAGCAATACAAATTTGTTTCTCACAGTTCTGGAGTTTCCAAAGCAGTTCCTCAGATTCTGTGCCTGGCTAGGGGCTGCTTCCTGGTTCCCAGATGAGCATGTGGGAGAGGAGATAGGCCTGTCCTGGACCCCTTCCTTAAGGGCACTAATGCCACTCAGAGGGCTCCACATGAACCACCTTGTCATCTCAACAAGTTCCACCTCCTACTGGCATCACCCTGGAGCTTAGGAAGTCAACACGCAAATTTCAATATTGATGCACAAATATTCGATCTACAGTACATTGTGTCGTCGTTGTCTTCTTCTTCTTCTTCTTCTTCTTCTTCTTCTTCTTCTTCTTCTTCTTCTTCTTCTTCTTCTTCTTCTTCTTCTTCTCCTTCTCCTTCTCCTCCTTCTCCTTCTCCTTCTCCTTCTCCTTCTCCTTCTCCTTCTCCTTCTCCTTCTCCTTCTCCTTCTTCTTCTCCTTCTTCTCCTTCTCCTCCTTCTCCTCCTTCTCCTCCTCCTCCTTCTTCTTCTTCTTCCTGGCTTGAACTTGGGGCATGGGTGCTGTCCCTGAGCTCTTCAAGGCCAGTGCTGTATCACTTGAGCCACTTCTGGTTTTCTGGTGGTTAATTAGAGATAAAAGTCTCACAGATGGGCTGGGAAGGTGGCTCAGTGGTAGAGCGCTTGTCTTGCATGCATGAGGCTCTGGGTTTGATTCCCTAGCACCACATAAGCAAAAGGAAAAAAGCTGGAAGTGGCACTGTGGCTCAAGTGGTAGAGCGCTGGCCTTGAGCTGAAGAGCTGAGGGACAGCACCCAGGCCCAGAGTTCAGGCCCCATGACTGGACCCCCCCAAAAAAAAAGTCTCACAGACTTTCCTGCCCTGGCTGACTTTGAACTGTGATCCTCAGGTCTCAGCTTCCTGAGTAGCTAGGATTACAGGCGTGAGCCACTGGTGCCTGGCTGCTTCTACTTCTTGACTATTATAAATAATATGAATATGATCATATATATATGAGCATATGTTATATATATGTTATATAAGAGCATATATGTTATATATGAGCATATATAACAAAAATCTCTTCAAGAATTGCTGTACTAGACTCTCAGCATTGTTTTAAACTTGTTTTTAAAAGTAGGATTACACAGGGAAATTGCCCTTATTTGGGTTCATGGTGATTTGCCTTGCATTCTCATTTTATTCTTGTTTACTTTTGGTGGTACTGGCTGAGGTTTGAACTCAGGACCTCATGCTTGTTAAGCAAGAGCTCTGTTGCTTGAGCCATGCCTCTAAAGATCTGTATCATTGTCTAAGGTTACATTCCCAAAGTAGGACCATATCTGTCACCTTTGAAGTGCATCACTTTGGCTCCTCTTGTTCCATAAGGGTGATGATAACGATCAGGATGATCTCAATCGCAGTGCTAGAAACCTTTGTGCACTTTAAATCATTTCATCTCCATAATCTATGAAGGTTTGAAGGCAGTGACTGTCCCAACCTCATACCTGAGAACATTGAGTCACAGAGAAATAGAAACATAAAGCGATATAAGACCAGACCAGACCATTGCATACCAGGCTTGCTTTCACAAATGAGGGAACCAAGACCTAGAGAAGAGAGACCTCAAGTCATGGGGTTATTTTGTGAGTGTCACGAGCAAGCTAGGATGAGCTCACAGGCTTCCAGACGCCTTGAATCCCCCTGGCCCCTGCTCTTGTTGCTCTAAGACAGGATTCCATCATTTATTTTGTTTATCCCCACTGACCCAGGTGAAACCTCATCCGAGACACTGCCGTGCTGCATCTGGGTCCAGCTGGATTTCCCTGGGCCTTCCTCCTGATAATTGCCCAGGCAGGACCTCACTGAAATATGATGGGAGAGGATTAGAGCTTTGGCTCCAAGATTTTGTGAAAACACATGGAAGGAACTCATCAATACTAGTCAACGACTCTAAGACTCTTTTTAAGAAGTCGAGATAAATTTTGGCAAAATCGGGTTGCTTTGAGAAGCATGCAATAGACACTAGGAGAATTGCTCACATGATAATGACTTCTTTTGTCTGTTCCATGTATTTGAGTGCTCAAAACCTGGCGTGTGCATTCTCTCTGCAAATCTGCACCCGACTTACGAGTGAGCCCATCCACGCGGTGGGCCTGTGGTTTTCATTATGTCCTTCGACTCGTTAGGTTTTGCAGTTATCCAAGTTACATGTTTCCTTCGTGTTTGCCTTGAACTTCAAGAACTCTGGCATTTCATTTCACGGATGTATATCCAAGGGGAAGGGAGCCTGCCTTTGATCTTCCTCAGACCTCATCATGTTGAACCTAAGTAAGATTAGGGGGTTTTCATTCGACGCTGAACAAACAGAAAGCTCAGCTGCAGAGATGGTGGACGCTTAATCTATTTACAACATATCGACTCAGTGATGAACTCATTTTACAGAAGCAGACTGCAAAAGCATTCCTGTGAATGGGATTCCCATCAGCCTTCACGGGCTGTGTGCGCATGACCCAGGGTACTGGAGATGTATTGGCCTGGTCAAAGAAGCTATGGAGCATGAAATACGTCAGCTGTCCAGGGTTTTAAAGCTTCAAATCACTGTTGCATCTCCGTATGGTAGCAACTTGTAGTTCCTGGGAGATCTCTGTTCTTCCTGAATGGAACAGGAAATCTCTAGAATTTGATCTCACTTCCTTGGGTTTATAATAACATCGGCTTCATGGTAAACTGAGTCAACTCCAGTCCTCAGACAAACAACACTTTAAGTCAAGATGAGCTCAAAGGGCAAAAGAGCTGCCACGCAGCCA
Organism: Dipodomys ordii; assembly: GCF_000151885.1. Taxonomy (NCBI): domain Eukaryota; kingdom Metazoa; phylum Chordata; class Mammalia; order Rodentia; family Heteromyidae; genus Dipodomys; species Dipodomys ordii. Next base: position 1,773,689 of record NW_012267404.1, read on the forward strand.
GCACCTGGAAAACCAGACAGCTCAGCTCCTCTCTTCTAAAATGGCTTTCAGAACCTTGTCCCCATCTCTTAAAGAGCTCTTTAATTAAACCAACATGCAAGTCAATTGTGGCATTTTAAATGGTCTAGCCTTAAAATGAGAAAAAGGACAAAACCAAATCAAGCGTCAGCCTGTCCAATTTTTGTTTTTCAGTTCCCTGTCTCTCTGTGGCATTGATGGAGATTTATTTTCCTAATGAAGGCTCCAGCGTTAATGGTGGCACTTGCTATAATCAGTTAGGACTAAGTGTTATTTAATTCACAGTGAAGCGACAATCTGACTGGACTGTGATTAGTTCCAGCTTTTAGCTATCATTTATAGGTCACCAAGCGGCTAACCACTTCAATTCAGGGACCATTATCTTTTGACAAGATGAAGCTTTTCATGGGGGAGGGGAAGAAGGGAGAGTTCTGCCCAGAAAGCCCTGCTCAATACTCTCTATGGGGAATGATTTTATGCCTCATAGAGCTGTGCTGCCATCTACTCCAAGGACTGCGCTAGTGGGTTCCTGGTGGGTATGGTGAAGACAAGGAGGGAAAGACGCTCCTCTCAGCCATTCGCCTGTCTACCTGATAGCTACTACGTAAGTGTGGAGAGTGGATGGAAGGACTTGCCTTCATATGATGGTATGGAGATTCTACGTGGAACAAAAAGTCAGTATCTATGGTGATGTGTGAGACATCTATTCTGATTGGTCCATGCCAGTGCTCTACCAATTGTGAAAAAGTTTAAATAGCAGCTGAACATGGAACAAAGCTCTTGTGTTCCAGGAAACATGCTGTCTTTGGTGATGGTTGGAATCATACTGCTGCTTCTGTCTCTCCATTAGTTGGTCATCTCTGCTCTGTCTTCTTCATGACAGATCTGCCATTCATGCCATACTCTTGTAATTAAGAGACCTTAGGAAAGAATTGCTGGGCATTGGTGGCTCATGCCTGGAATCCTAGCTACTCAAGAGACAGAGGTGAGGATCACAGTTTGAATCTAGTCGAGATAGGGACGTCTTGGAGATATTTATCTTTAATTAACCAACACAAAATCAGAAGTTGGAGCCATGGCTTATGTAGTAGAATGCCAGCCTTGAGTGAAAAAGCCAAGCCAGAGCAAGAGGCTCTGAGTTCAAACACAAATACTGGTACAAAAATTCTAGTTTTCTCCTTTGTTGGTTGTGTGGCCTTGGGAACATTATTTAACTTCTAAGTTATGTAATTTCTTCAACTGTAAAATGCAGACTGTGATGTTGTCTGAATTTACAGCTTACTTTGCAGAGTCAATGAGTTAATAACACAGCACTTAAAATAGTGCTATAGACAAAATAAGTACCTTAAAATTAATTAATGTTAGTATGCGTGTGTGTGTGTGAGTGTGTGTGAGTGAGTGTGTGTGTGTGTTAGTGTGTGTGTATACCTGTACCTGGGTTTGAAATAAGGGCCTCAAGCTCTCACTTGGCTTTTTTGCTCAAAGCTGATGTTCTACCACTTGAGCTACAGCCCCATTTAATTTTTTTTTCCTTTTTGCTAGTCTGCCCAGGCTTGAAACAGCAATCCCCAGATCTCAGCCTCTTGAGTAGTTAGGATTATAGGCATGAGCCACCAGCACCCAGCTAGTGTTAGCTTTTGATTCATTTGATCATCAGCCAAAATTTAACAGTAGAATGCAGTGGTATTATATCCATTAAGACCAGGCAACTAGAAATTGCCTCTCTCCCAACTAAGACCACAGATACCACAAACCACTGTATGAAAGTTGAAACTGTTTTATTTGAATTTTTATATGTATTTGCATATAAAGTCTTCTGATTGTTATCCATACAAAATAGAACAATGGTTGTGGGCATAAATAAGAATTACTCTTAACTATTCTACTTTTAGATTGCACTTTTTTTCTCTTGATTACAAATAAAAAGTATATGACATCAAGATACATAAGTTTTCAAACTCTACTGCAGCAACTTCTCAAAATACTTGAATCACAGAAAGAACAACACATTTTTTTTAAAAAGATGATTTTTAAATGGAACCAGCCACCTTGAAAAACATTCTGAAAAACAGTTAACTTTAGACAATAAGGCTTTTTAATACTTCAAAAGATAACAAGATAATAAAAAAAATAATGCTGTTTGTTGGCCTGGCTTGCCAGGATCTAGACTCAGTGGGAAGTGATGAGCTTTGGTAAAGTAGAATAACTGTCGTTGGCCTGTTATCTTAGACACGCACGAGGTCATACTTGAATTTGGTCCACAGAGAGAGGCATAATTCCCTCATGGCTGGATGACTCTTACAAAAAAGTCTTGGTTTTCATTACGCATTTGGCCTCACAATCTTCATTGACAAATAGTTCTGAAAAGGAAACAAAGACGGTGTCCATTCATGTGTATGGATGTTAGGGTTTTCAGTCTGGGCACTGCTGACAAATAGGACCAGACCACATTTCCTTGGCCAGGGTCCTGTGCATGGCAGGAAGTTCAGCAGCATCCTTGGCTTCCACTACTGGAGGCCAATGGATCTCTCAGAATGTCCTAAAATACCTACAGACATTGCCAAATGGCTCTGGAAAACCCCCCCTTCCCCTAATTGAGGATCAACTGGTTATGCTAATAGAATCTGAATCAAGAAGAAGAAATAACTGAATAGAGGTTTACATGGTTAAGACAGATTGGATGACCTGTAACAGAAAACAGCATGAATATACTTGAAGTTAACAAACTAATGTATTGTAATAGGAAAAAAATGAAGAGATGTGCTTCTGTCTTTCCTTGAGAGCACCCACACTCTCTTTTCTGCTTGTCTGTCTGCTTTTTGTCTACTTGTCTGTTTGTCTGCTTGCTTACTCAATAATGCTCCTCCAAGTTTTCTTAGGAAAAACAAAAAGGAAGAAAGAAAAAGAAAAATGGAGATAAAAACCTGCTCCTGTGGCTGTAGGCTACTAACCATCAAAGTTAACTGGATGAGAGCTTTTGAATGCCTTCTATGGCACTCCTCTTGCCTTAGCCTATGGTTTTCTATGCCTGGACCATCATGTCTGCACTCACTGTGTGTCTGTCTCCCCACGAAAAGCACCTCAGCAAGGGTTTCTGTGGTCACATGTCCATATCGCTATGACAGCTTGATTCTGCCTATGACCAGACTGTGAACTACTGCACATGGGCAGAAATCATGTCTTAGTCACCTCTGTATTCTTAATTTCTAGCTCATAGTAGGTGCTTCATGAAATGCTGAATGGAGGACTTAAAAGCATGACTGATTTGTAATGAGGTTGATTAAGGGAAATTTAAGGAAAGGTGTGACATGGTACTTAGTAAGATTTTTTTCTTTTTCTTTCTTTTTTTCCTTCCTTCATTTCTTTCTTTCCCTTCCTTCCTTCCTTCCTTCCTTCCTTC
>NW_012267404.1:1777156-1838725 GCF_000151885.1 Dipodomys ordii
TTCCTTCCTTCCTTCCTTCCTTCCTTCCTTCCTTCCTTCCTTTCTTTCTTTCCTTCTTTCTTTCTTTTTAGGGTATGTTACTCTGCAGTCCTGAGTGGCCCTCAACTCACAGTGTAGCCCAGGCTGGTCTCAAACTTGTGGTCCTCCTGTCTCAACCTCTTAAGTGGAATTGTGGGCATTATCATACCCAGTAAAAATACTTTTTTTTCTTTTTCTTTTTTTGGTCCTGGGGCTTGAATTCAGAGCCTGGAGCTGTCCTGAACTTCTTTTGCTGAATGCCAGCACACTACTACTTGAGCCACAGCTCCACTTCTGTCTTTTTTTGTGATTAATTAGAGAAAAGAGTCTCACAAACTTTCCTGCCTGGCTTCAAATCATGATCCTTAGATCTCAGCCTCCTGAGTAGCTAGGATTACAGATGTGGGCCACCAGCACCCGGCTGAGAATGGATTTTGGCAGACAAGTGTAACCAAATGGTATTTAGACAGGTAAGGGCAATATGAATGTTTGAAAAAGGGACAGGTCAACTAGTTTGGGTTTGTGAGGACTCTATAAGGAATTTAGTATAGAAATCTCTGAATACCAAAGTATGAGTACAGATGGTTTGGAAAAAGAAAAGTGTAAGGTCTGGAGGGTCAGCTAGAAATGCTGCCTATAATTAAGATGAACACATTCCTTAACTTTCTTAAAAGCAGAAGAATTGGAACAAGACAAGCACTAAGAGAACAAATGCGGTGAGTGAGCACAGGGACACACACAGAGCCAAGGCAGGAGGCCCGAGCTTCCTACCGGCAGTGAGTACAGGAGCACGGCCACGAAGAGCAGCAGGATGAGCAGGATGAGCAGGCCGATGATGACCCACTTAAACCGGCGCCACACGATGAAGCGCATGGTCTTGCAGGGGTTGGTGAACCAGAGGAAGGAGGTTTCCGGTCGGCTGCAAATGCAAAGCAATGGTATTATCTACACCACTGGGGAGGAACAACTGTCCAGCTTCAGAGTATAACAGTTGAAGAGGCAGCTAATGGCATTTATAAAGTCAGGAAAAATAGTATGCCCATCCCAGGCACTGGTGGCTTATGCCTGAAATCTTAGCTACTCAGGAGGCTAAGGATTACAGTTTGAAGCCGGCCTGGGCAAGAAAGTCTCTGAGACTCTTAACTCCAATTAACCACTACCACTACCAAAAAAAAAAAAAGAAAGAAATGGTGCTGTGGCTCAAGTGATAGAGTACTAGCCTTGAGTGAAAAAAAGCTAAGGGGCAGTATCCAGGCCCTTGAGTTCAAACCCAGTACACACACGCACGCACGCACACACACACACACACACACACACACACACACACACACACACAAAGACAGTATTCCCCATACATAGTTGGCTGAGAAGAGAATGGCTCAGTACCCATCACAGCCTCCTAAGATCTGAAGACATTGAACTTTGAACTTGTGGGGGAGGGGAATGGTTACAATGAGGTCATACCATACTTCATTCCACCTTCTACTGCCACTATTCAGTACAAAAATTAGAAGGCCAACAGCTAATCCATTTCATTAAGCCAATTGGAATTGGGGATTTCAGACTGCAGGTGTTTGGGGGGAGCCAGACAACGTGGAGAACAAAGAGGGCCTCTCACTTCGGTGGGTCCAGCTTGGGGTTCATGTTGGGTTCATCCCGCCCCTTCCCGGCTGGCCTCTCATCGGCCTCCTTCTCATTGAGAACCTCCAGTGTCATCTCGACTTTCCCCTTCAGTAAAGCAGAACAGGTTAAACACATGACATCACGTTTCACAAATATTTTTACTTCGACCCAAGGAGTATTCCCCAAGCAATGATTTTTATTCTTGTAAAACAATCCTTAGATTGCCTCAAATTTTCCTCCAGAGATTTCTTGCCATTTCCTTTTTCTGTGTGTTTCTGAGCTGCCTCCACATGGGAAAATGAGAGGACAAATTGCTTTCCCTTCTCCCTAATTTTCATTCTCTGTGTCCTTGACAAATGACAAGGGACACCAGTCTCCTTGCTTTCTTACACATCTTCTGTAACAACAGAGACCCAGACGAATCTCTGTGTCGCTGACAACAATATCGAACATGCATGGAACATTGACTGTAGGCTCCTACAAACTGGAGCCATGTCTCCTTGAGCTTACATTGCACTCCTACTAAGTGCTAGTACTTGGTAGGTACTCAATATGTGTTAGCTGAGTCAAGCCATGAGTGTGTGAATGAGTGAATGCTGTCTTCCTGCTGACAGGCCCATAAATGAACCTATCGCCCCTACAAGCCCCTGTTACGCCTTCTATATAGGTGGTAATATGGAACACTCATGGAATCCTAGGAAGGTATGATTGCTGTACTTGTGTGCAGAATGAACAAAGGTCTAGAAAGGTGCTCACTTCAGAGCTCACTTTAACTAAAGTCACAACTGACTTCCTAGGATCTAGCAGAGACTACTAGTCCCCCAACAATGACCAGAAGCTGATATTCATTAGACAGAGGGGCTCAAGTGGCTTTCAGGCTCAGAGATTGGGTACAAGTTGATCCATCGCTCCTGGTCTGTTGTTTGGAAGGTATAAAGTGATGGTAATATGTACTTTACAGAGTTGTCAGCAGAATTACGTCTTATAATGTGCAAACTGATCTATGGTGACAGAAAGCAGATCAACGGTTTTCTGGGGCTGAGGTGGAGGGAGCCAGGGACTGCAGAGGTCACAAGGAAACTTTGGTGGATGAATAAGCCAGACATCGAAAGACAAGTACCACATGCTCTCTCATGTGGAAGCTAGAAAAGTCAACCTGAAAGTAGAAGACTGATTTACTAGAGTTTAAGACAGGGATAGGGGTGGGGGAGAAGATGGGAAAAAGGATGGTGAATTTGATCAGTGTGTCACATGGATGTATAAAAATGCCATATTGAACTCCACTAAAATGTAAAATTCATATGTATGATAAACACTTTACAAGATTATGAATGTAAGGTACTTAGCTTACTCTCTGATTCAGTGATTAGAAATGCTAACAATAATACTCATACAGAATGCATTAGGTGGTCCTTTGTGAAATGACATGGTGACCTAGACTACTGGTTCTCTACCCAAACATCTAGAATCTTCTTATTCAGCACTCCCTGCTTCCCTTACTTTTTTTTAAGATGAGAAAAGCTCAGATACAGAGTTCCTGTTCTAAATTGTACTGAGAGCTCATATACATTGTGGTGAAGGAGAGCTGTTCAGAAAAGCAGTGTGATCACTTGGGCTTCTGGTTTTTTGACTGTTTCAACCTCTTCTCCTTCTACCAACTCCACACAAGCTCATAGGATTGCCCACCTTTTCTTATAATCCCAGATTTAAAATACTTTGAACCAGTTTAAGACTTCCCTATCTTTTCTGGAGTAAATCTATTGACAAAGGGCCAAACCTAACTGATCAGAGGAATAACCCATCCACACCCCAACCAGGAAATACTCATACAGCCAGCACACGGCAGCCATCTTTATCTGCGTAGCAAGGCCACCATCCCTTCATGGACTTTTGTTCAAAGAGTGAGGCAGTCTTAGCTTTAAGGGGGTCCATGGCTTTGAGGTCTGGAACCATGTCCAAATTGCATTTCTCTGATGATTTTGCTGGAACGATGGTATGATGCAAATCAAGTTCCAGGAAACCTAGCCAAGGAAACATTAAGTCCAAATAAGCTTCAAGTGGATCAACCATTGCTCATGAGGAACAAATGTTCTTGTCAGAGAAGAAGCAGCAGATAATGATTTTGAGCAGGTGATGGGTGATCTAATCAAAGGGATCATGAAGAATGTTTCAGTTCTTTCCAGATAGAATGGAAAATGGCAGAAGAAGCATCTATCCACTGCTCAGTCTCTCTCAGGACTACATGTTTTGTTTCTTCCTCAAAGACATGAGCATAGAGTGCTATAAATTGATAGCCATTGAACACTGATAGACACAATTTCCACTGCGCTCAGAGCCTAGGTAATCTGCAGTTATCTTATTTGGGTTCTGAGCTGGCACGAACAGAAATGTCATTTGGCTTTGGGTAAAGACAACTGGTACTTAGAATGTAGGAAGCTCCAGAGAACATTCACGTTTATGTCACGCCTAGTGTAACCTCAGAAACAGGATCTTGAAGGAACATAACTCAAGACAATCCTCACCAGGAACGGAGAGTTCTGGCCAGGATCAAGATTTCTGGAGGAGCGCATACTCCCTTCCATGATGGGAGATATAAACCTTTCAGGAAATGTATCACAGTAAGAAAAAGATGTCATGTAAGCTTGGAAACTTTTATGAGTCCTCTCCTTAAGAAAGTGGTGCCTTTGGTATAGAGTCAAGTCTAGAGAAGCAGAGTGTGGTCAAGATTGACAGTAGCTTTCCTTCTTCATATCTCAGATCTGAGGTAAACTATAGTTTACCTCAGCCTTTTGTTTTGTTTTGGAGCCTTTGTATGCTTTTATCTCATCTCTCCTTTTGGTGATAGCCTAACTAGTCATTTTGAATTATAGTTAACTTCCTTTATTTATTAACAGACTTTTACATTTAAATTCTAAAGGGAAATCATCTGTTATTCTGGAATTTTTTTTTTACCATTGTGCTTTGTAGGTTTGTATATTACACACTTAGTTGTTTGTTCCATACTTATTAGGCACTAAGGCAAAAAAGTTTAGAGCCATGCTAATGGCTCACATGGATAATCCTAGCTACTCAGGAGGCAGAGATCTGAGAATTGAGATTTAAAGCCAGCCCTAGCAGACACATCCTCAGGACTCTAATCTCCCACTAACCAGCAAAAAGCTGAAAGTGGAGACATGGTTCAAGCCGTAGAGTATCAGCCGTGAGTGACAAAGCTAAGCAAGAACTGTGTTCAAGTCCAGTACTGGCACGAACTGGTGGGAGATTGTTTTAGTGCTGTGACAGGGGAAAGGCCATTGATGGGCTTTTCCTCTGCCAGGAAGGTCCCTGGGAGCAAGATGAAAGCATCAGAATCAGCACTTGCAACAATTGGCTAGAAGAAAATGAGGTCAGAACTAGCAAGGGGCAAAGCTCACAGAAGTAAGGAAATGATAAAGTGGACTGCAGCATGAGGGCCGAGTGGTTGCTGGGGTATGGGGAAAAGAGAAGAGAGACTACAGAGTAGTGGGGTAGGGGGCTGTGCAGCAGAAGGTCACAGGGATGAGGTCAGGGAAGAAAGGCTGAGATTGAGTTTACTTGTGATGGATGTGAAATGCCAGCTGAGTGCAAGGTCAAAGCTGAATTGTGAAGAATCGATTCTCATGACTCTACATTCTGCTGTAGAAGCCATAGTTGGCTGAAGACTGGGAGTTTAATTTGCACCTCCAACTGGGGTGAGAATCCACAAATCACTGGGGTGAAAGTAGAGCCCGATCCTTCACGGAGAGTTGGGAGCGGATGTGAACCCCTGTAGAACAGCCTTGAGCCTTAGAGGGGCCTGGAGGACATGCAGAGAGTGGGCATGCCTCTGCCCCCCTCATTTCTGGTATTAGAAGTTTAAATGATTGCTTCCACATTTTAATTGATTGCACTAATTCCAAGTAGAGAAAAGTATCCAAACGTAAGACCTACCCAAGTAGTCATCCAGAGAAAACTTGTCATTGTCCCATATCTGAATGATCAGTCGGGGTGGGACTCGAAATTCTGTTTGGTCAATACTCCAGAAATGCTCCTAAAACAATAAGAGATATGGACAAAACAAATGATCTTGACACTGAAGGCCTCTCTTTTGGGGCCTGGACACAGACAGCATCCAGGCATAGGTACCTTCATCTCATCTCTGTCCACTCTTCCCTTTGGCCCCATTCTTCTACCCTATGTGTACCAAAGGCCATCAAGACTCCGTAAGAAGGCCACCTACTGAGTGACAAAAAGATATCCCAGGCATTTCCCAAACAGCAGGTTCCCTTCCAAGTTCTTATCAGTAAGGACTTCCTAGAGGTTTGGGAGAGATTAATCACCCTCCCACCCCCCCCCCAAGACTATCATGGCCCACACAAATTATCCTCCTAACACCAATCATTCTAGGCCAGTCTTCAGAGAGCATTACCTCTGCCCAGCATCCTATCCACCTCTAGGATGTCTGAGTAGACTTCTAGTTTATGGATGCAGTGGAGACTGAGGCCCAGATTCCACATGTAAAGTATCTGTGCATTTCTGGCTATTGAAAAATACTTGTGGTCACCTAGAATCCTCAGGTCCCTCCCAGGCAAGGTAGGGAGAAGGCAGAGTAGGAAAGGATCTTTCAAGTTCTCACCTCTAGTCCCTGCCTCTGCCCAGACAATATTATAGCCAAGGATAGCATCCATAACCAGTTACACCCAAGTTCCCCTGGTATCAGCAGACAGGGAAATCCTTCAAGACTTGGGAAATATGAAGGAGAAGCATGCGGTTATTTTTTATTTTTCATATTTCAGGAATATTCTCCTTTGTAGGGCTCAGAAGGTGTGGCCCTTAGGACTAAGAAACCGGAGCAGGTCTTGTAGGTCCCTGCTGGCTGTTGTGTGGAGCTCATGCTGCATGACTCGAGGCATGGGGAGAGCTACGTAGATGTGGGTACACAGGAAAGGTGGCTGGCTGTATCTAAGAGCCTACCTGAATGAATCCTCCCCTCCCTTCTCTGGCTCAGCATCTAGAAGTATGTATTATGTGGTACCATGTTAAGCCTTTAGGAAGACCCTTCCAAAGACATCCATCCCACCAATCATGGAAATAGTGTTCACTGCAGCATGAGCATAAAGCAGGGCCAGTCATATGCCCCTGCCATATGGAACACAAGGCAGGTATGTTTGGATAGGGTTCCAGAAGAGGAAGTGACCAGGCAGAGGCAGAAAAAGCTGATAGAGTATGGGACAGGGAGCTGGGTGCCAGTAATCCTAGCTACTCAGGAAGCTGAGATCTGAGGATCATAGTTCGAAGCCAGCCAGGAAAGTCCATGAGATTTTACCTCCAATAAATTCTCCCTTACTCCCAAAAAGCCAGAAGTGGCATTGTGACTCAAGTGGTAGAGTGCTAGCCTTGAGAAAAAGAAGCTCATAGACAGCACTCAGGTCCTGAGTTCAAGCCCCCAGGACCAGAGGGGGGGAGGGGAAGAAAGAAAAGAAAAAGAAAAAGGGGAAAAAAAGAAATGAGACAGGGATCTATAATCTCCTCAGAAAGAAAGGAAGGAAGGAAGGAAGGAAGGAAGAAAGAAAGAAAAAAGAAAGAAAGAAAAAGAAAGGAAGGAAGGAAGGAAGAGGGAGGGAGGGACGGAGGGAGGAAGGAAAGAAAGAAAGAGAAGAAGGAAGGAAGGAAGGAAGGAAGGAAAGAAGGCAGGCAGGCAGGCAGGCAGGCCCCATTTTGGGATGAGAGCATCCAGATTCTCCTTGGAGAACTACTTCTTCCTTAGTCAGTGTAATCTGTTGGGAGCTGACTATCCTTAACTCCAAAGCCTGGACAATCAGAACACTGCATCCATGGGTAACTGTGGTTGGTTCTGGGAGGTGCACACAACCCAGAATAGGCAGAGACACTGAGGCCCAATCAGGGCTCCTTTCCTCTGCTAAGGTTTGCTGAGAGGGCAAGAGGTGAGCTGGGGCTGCTGGCTGCCCTGTTGCCACCACCAAGAAAGAGCCTGCCTGGAACGGAGGCCTTGAGAGAAAGGCAGAGCACAGGACAGGGAATAGGAGGCCCATTTCTAAGGATATCACTTCTTCATGAAATCCAGATGTTCCTAAAGCCAGTCAACCCTGGAATATGTAGGAATGTGAACCACTTTCTTTGGTTTAAGCCCCCAAAATGTGAGTTGAGTTTTATAACTGAAAGGTCTTATTCATTAAGATCATAAGGGCCCCGGAAATTCTCCTGGAAGTGCTTCTGAAGGAGGCAATGCATAATAAGGAAGATAAAGGGGACATCTCTATTTCTGCCTCCTATTATCCTTTCCATCCTATTATCCTTTCCATCACACACAAAAGCACACGTGCTAGCTGCTCAGGAGGCTGAGATCTGAGGGCTGAGATTTGAAGACAGACCAGGCAGGAAAATCTTAGCTCTGATGAACCAAGAAAAAGCCAGAAGTAGAGCTATGGCTCAAGTGGTAGAGCACTAGCCTTGAGCAAAAGAGCTAAGGAACCTTCCCAGGCTCTAGGTTGAAGCCCCAGTATTGACACAAACAAACAAACAAACAAAAAACACATGTGGGTTGTGTATATCCATATAGACCTTTTCTTCTCCCTTTTCTCCTTCACCTGGCTGCCAACACATTATGGGGAAGGGAGTTGTATTCTTTAATCCCTCTCAGTGACACAAATAACCTGTCATAGCTATGTGACCTTGGGCAAGTATCTATACCACGGTGCGGTCTCAGATTCCCTGACTTTACCAAGAGGGAGCTGGACTCAGTGATCTCAAAAGTCCTGAGCTTCTCTGACTTTCTTTGAGGTTCTGAGTGAAGGGAGGACCCAAAGCACCCCACTTCCCACTGAGCTTTTGTGGCTCACCTTTTTAGCCACAATACAGAGTTGTTCAGCAGGGAGGTAGTCAAAGGGGAAGACAAATCTCCAGTTAAAATTCCCTTCACCATCCAAAGACCTGTAATGGACATCTGTTTTCTGTTTGTTTTCTTCACTGCCAGGAATCCAGCTGAAAAGCAGAGGCAAACAGACTTAGCCTGATGTGATTGACAAGTAATCCAGCCACAAAATTGTGCAGTGATTAGAGGACTTGAAGAGTGCAGAGAATTAATGCACTTTTCTTGGGCAAGTTCCAGTTATCTGCGAACTGGGGGTGATTTATGAAAGGGAGGTATACCATTGCATCCAATGCAGATAGGAGCCAAATAAAATATAATTCCTCTAAAACCAAAGCAGGAAACCCTTTAGACTTCAGCTAACAGGGCTAAGGTGAAATTTTCTGGAAAATATCAATACCATAGCTTCTATTTTGGGTACGCTGAAGCTTTCTGGCTATGATTTCAGTCTTCACAACTATGACTCATTAGTGTCTGTCACTACGGCTGAGAGGCTCAATGAACACAAATTAGCTGGAAATGTTAGCATTTCCTTTCCCATATTTCATTTAAGCAAACAACAACAGAAAAGCTTGAATTAAGCAATCTTGCAGTTTCGTTTTCAAACTCAACTGCGATCTTATTAATGTGACTAGCAAGGAAGATATCTGTAACCTGTATTTCCTTATGCCTCCTTATGAGCATTCATTGCAGTAACATCGTGTGTGTGTGTGTGTGTGTGTGTGTGTGTCAGTGTACCAGTGTGTGTGTGTGCACACGCGTGTGCATATGTATATGTGTGTGTTCCAGTATGAGGGCTTGAACTCAGAGCCTGGCACTCTTTCTAACTTTTTCCACTCAAAGCATATGTTCTACCACTTAAGCCATATCTCCACTTCTGGCTTTATGATGGTTAATTGAAGATAAGAGTCTCATGGACTTTCCTGCCCAGGTTAAATCTGAACTGGGATCCTCAAATCCTCAGTTTTCTGAGAAGTTAGGAGCCTTCATCTTTTAATATTTGAAATATTTTCATTTTTGTATGCCTGCGACATAATAGAGAATAGGTAAATGTGAGGGGGAGGATGAATGAATGCTTGTAAGGAAATTATTATCACTTCTGCCTGCTCCTGACAAGACTTGTGATTGAGAACAGGAAGATGACATTGAGTTTTAGACTTGCAAAGTGGTCAAAGTACATGGGAATCACTAGGAAGCTTTTCAAAGTATTGATTCCTGGATTTCACAGGCAGGAGGCTGGCCTTGCTGTGAAGTGCTGAGCCTTGCCTCCCACCTGTCCTCTAGGTACAGAGTTGATCTATAAGACAGCATGAGGGATAATGCCTTGTAGGAGAAGAGTGGGAAGGAGAGCATGTTTCACTCACATTTATGATCATCATCTATGAAACAGATTAGCATGCATTGTTTTGTTCTCCCCAGAAGTGGGAAACTAGTTTCAGTTCACAGATAAAGAAATGAAGTTCCAGAGAGAATAGATAGCTCATGGAGGCAATAAAAAAAAAACAGAATTAAGTATCACTCTCAGATTGATCTACTTCACAAGTCTATGCTCATTACTTGGCCTCAAAGGATCATGGCAACTATAATGTCATTTGCTAACACTGAGTCCTATTATGAAGAATAGTAATCATACCAAACAACTACAAGAGCTTTCCCTTCTGCTTGCTTACTGACTGACTAGATAAGTGAATGGAAAGATTACTGGAGTGGGAGATGGAGCTCAGTGGTAGAGACTGTCTAGCACTGGAGAATGGAGAAGCCCTTGGTTGCATCACTAGCATAGAGAAAAAGAGATTCCTTCTGTTAACTTTTTCAACTTTGAGACCAACTCATTTAAGAGAGTTCACATTCTCTTGCCTTTGTCCTCCCAACCTATCCTAAAATATCAACCTAATCTACCCTTCTTACTCCCTGAAGCTCTTTCTTTTCTTTGCATTGAATCTTTTCACATTTAAAGAGAAGTTAAGCAGAAATACTTTTAGTTATGTGTATTGGTGTGTAAGCATGTATAGCTTTATATAGAATGCTCACATGTGCACTTCTAGGCCATGGTAATGATGCATGATTCATTTTTATATTGCATTTATATAGACTCTCCCTCTCTTCCTTCCTCCCTCCTGGAGGAAATCAAAGCCTGACCCTCAAGCATGCTAGGTGAGCGCCTACCATTCTACTCCCAGCCCTAGTACTGAGATTTGAATTCTAAATTTTACATGGTACTTTTTCTTTGATTAATAGTGTTTTCTCCCAGTCCAATATTACTTGAATTTGTTTCCTTGGTTTGAAAAAACAATAATGCATATGATAGTCAAATAAATTTGCATATATATAATTAGGCAGGATTAGTGTTCCTTGGGGAATTGTAATGAGATTCTGAACTGAGAAATAATAATGAAGAACTTGATGAAACCTTCTCTGTTTAGAGCAAGCCTAAATGATAGTCATTATGTCTTTAACCAAGTTTTGATTGAAGGCCACTTGGGATCATAAGTGAAACTTTATGAATATATTACATTTCAACAAGTCTTATAAAGGTGCCAATCTCAGACCACGTGGACTGAGTGAATTCTAGCTGTCACTCAAACAATGCATACCACCTGCCAGACACTACTCTAAGTATTTTGAGTAGTTCAGTCTTCTGGCTATCCCTGGGAAAAAGGTGTTCTCATTGTCCTTGGTCTACAGAAGAGGATCATTGAGTGTATACCTCTGGTAATAGGAAAAGCACTAGGATTCCAACCCAGATAGTAGACTCCAAAGTCAGTACTGTATTCAACATCTGAGGCCCAGCAAAAAATGAGCATCAACACAGACTTCTGTGTTGAATAGAACAAGCAATAAACCATGATGATGTTTTCACATTGGATGCAGGTGCTTTGTCATTATCAAGGGCAATTGTCAGGGTCAATGTCTCTTTATATCCAGGAACATTGAGCTATTGGCAATGAAATGAATGCAAAAAGAAATTCTGGAGGCTTTAGTGTGTTTCTAAGGCTGGTTTTCTAAACTATCAAAGAGGAATGAAAAGACTATATTGGCTGAAAAGTCTTAGCAATAACAAATCTGCTTAATAAACTTCAGAAAATTTACATTATTAAAAAGAAAAATGGAAAATAATTAATCAATTTTCATAGTCATGAAATACTCCTGCTTGATTTAAGAAGCCTACCTTGTATTTTCCTGAAGCTACCTAAGCAGAACACATCCATTACATAAAATAGCTTCAAATAACCACGAATCCTACCTACAGTGGCTATCCAAAACATTGACAATGAATGGGAATCTATTTCATTCCCAGCATGCTCTTCCTACCCTTTGACATAGATGTCACTCATGTCCTCTCCAGTGATGCTTTTCTCATCCAGGATGACATCCTTGGTGTTCCAGATGATCACTCGCAGGTAATACCTAAAAAGGGTATATTTTGAAGGACCTTTGTTCTGGCACTGGACCAAGTCCCAAGCCTAGGCAGCAGAATCCCAAGATTACTTACTTCTTGGCTTTCCGTGGTGTGATGTTGAAAGGAGGGCCTGGTGGCCCCAAACTCTTGGGAAAAACATCTACCCACATTTGAAGTTTTCCCTAAACCAGCAAAAAATGGAAAGAGAACTAAAGTTATTCCATGGGTAGAATAAATCACAACTTTCTATCATAGTGCTCAAATGAAACTATTTCTTCAGGCTTGCTAATGTTTAGGTCCCTATGGAAAGCAGTTGGTGGAGTAGAAGAGCAAGCCAAGGTAAATCTCATATCTGCAATGTCATCTAGGCTATCCACCGCCCATGCTTACCTAAGAGTCTCTGAAGGTGGCCTATGCCCACTTTAATTACAGCCTGAGCTTTCCTTGGTTAACAAACTGAGGGGAATCCCATTGCTAATGCAACTCCCATCCCCTACACACAAACACACACTCACAAAAATTTATAATTTGGTTCTTTGTACTTTAACAGTCCTTATACTGTCATTCTAATGATCATCACAGGCCTACTCTCAGTAATATGACACCCAACAGATTCTCCATTTTCCTCAAGATTAAAAAAAAATCAGTTAAATGGTATTTAACTTTCTTTGTAAAGAAAAAACATACAACATGGCACTTTCAAAGGAGGGAGTGAAACAATGGTAAGAATGTTACTGTTTCCAAAAAGTGAGAATTCCCTGCCATCCACTCACCCAATGACCACCACCCAGGAGGAGGCTCATGGAAGGGCAAGGGTGTGGATGGATACTAGTGCCGCCATCTTGGTGAAGCCTTGCTCAGCTATTTGGCTGCAATGAACTGAACCCATCCATCTAACTGGAATGTTCTTTTAGACAGGCTAAAAATGCCTTTTTGAAACTATATCAACCATACAAACCAATTTATAGTCTCCAAACTACTTTTGGATGTTCTGTAGACTGACTTCAGACACAAACAGACCGGTCTTTTCAGAAGGTTGCCAAAGAAACCACTAGATTGGCTTCCTAATGCATTGCTATCTAAATGAATTACATGGAGCTCTTGAAAAGGGATATATTTTACTATGATCCAGACTCTCTTCCCACTAATCTCAGGGCTCAGGGCTCTACAATACATCAGGCATGCTTCAGGACATCAGGCGTCCAGGTGTCTCTAAAACCTAGCCACAGTCTGTGTTTAATGCTGTAAACAGAAGTAATGGGAGGTTGGTGGGTTCCCAGGGAGAAATCTTCCTTACTTTGTCATATATCGAGTTTCTTCCTACAAGTGAGGGGTAGGAGGGAAAAGAAGGGATGAGTAGGCTCTTTAGTGGAAGGAAGAAGAATCAGAATGAGAAGAAATGGAAATGTAACACAAAATAAAACAGGGAGTATTAAAATGATCTAGTAAGATCAGGTCACTTATGGCTATACCTTAGTCGTAACTTGTGCCTATACTCTTAAGTAAGGGTTAACAATATTTGGATATGGTAGATTACTATTTCTTGAAGTGTGACCACCCCAGCCATCTTCAATCAGAACCTCTCCAGGTATTGGTTAAAATTCATATTCCTATGCCTAGTGAATCCAACTCCTTGTTGACCTGCCCTACAAATTATTCATTACAACAATCTTCCATGTTGAGTATTTTGTCATTGGCTATGTCTTACACTGTTTCTCTGAAAACTGCTCCCCATCTCCCCTGAGTTGGCTAGTCCCCATCACAAGGTGCATGGTTCCTATGATCTGCCCTCTTGGGAACTGTGGCCTGCTCTTGTGAATCTTGAGTTTCAGATAGCACATCTTCCTTGAGCCGAGTCAAGATCACTCAGTCACTTTCCCCAGTTCCACTTTTCTGGCTGCTGGTAGTTCATTGGTAGACAACTTGGAGGCTGAGGCAAACAATCCTTATACATTTAGAAATAGGTGGGGCTACAATATAACCCCCAAACATGGTACTGAGGCTCACAGGAAGGTGATCACACACAGCAAGAGAAAAGATTAAATAGACTCTGGGAGAAAAGTAGGAGATAACAGATAGGAGGAGGCCCTGGTTCAAGTTTTTTTTTTTCTGGATCATAGACAATCTCATGTTGGCATGTAGTGAGTTCCCTGAACACCCTTACAATAAATCTCTTTGAGATGAAGCCAATGTACATTCACATCTACTGCTCGTGTATCTAAAAGCATTAAGCATGATTCAGGAGGCAAATCTTTGTCTACATTTGGAGTGTGGATGATGGGTCTTCAAAGCCTGGGTCTTCACCTGGGAGATATTGGGTTGGAAGGTGCTGTGCAAAGTCCTTGTTTCCACATGTTCAGGAACCAGCCCCTGAGTCCTGAGGATGTGAAGGGCAAGACGCTCTTCGGGGGCCCCAAGGTGCTGATGCAGGATTTTGTTGGCTTCTACAATGGAAAATGACATTGAAACAGGGGTGGGCAGTCAGAAATAGAATGGCTAGTTTGCCCTGGATGCATTTCATTCCAAACGTTGAAAAACAGATAGGCACAGCCAGCATGTGAACCTCAACTTGCAAAGGAATCAGGGATAGAAACAGCACCCAGACTCATATCCAACTTGTGGACTGCCAATAACAAAGGAACCAGACATACTAAAACAGGTAAAAAAACCAAAAACACAAAAAGCAAAACAAAAAACCAGTCTAGTTATTTATGTGGCACAGACTTGCAGTCAGCTTGTTTCCCAGCCTCCCTTACAGCTAGAAATGGCCACGTGACCAAATTCAGCTAGATTGTAACAAGATTGGAGGTGAGATACGTATCATCTGGCCCCTAAGTCCCTCCAATATAGGATCCTCCATGTGCCTTTCCATTTTGGATGTGGAGAAGAATAAAAACTGTAGATGTCTGTGCAGAATCATGGCAGAGTTTGAAGGTAGAAGGGCTTAGAAGAGCAGGGAAAACTCAGACTGTGATCAAAGTAGACACAGGCCACCTTCAGAGTCCTCTATGTAAGAATGAGCAGGGGGTGGCCTAGATGACACTGCATCTAACAATGTCTAAAATTAATGAGAGAGAAACTTGTCAGTTGTTAAGCCACTTAAATTTAGATGGTTAGTTGTTATAGCAACTAGCATATGGGTAGTAGTCTAAAGATATGAGCCCCAAATTCTCACTTATCCCATTGAACAGTGGATTCTGTGGCCTTTCTCTTTAATCTAGAGATATAATGAAACATTAACAAAGGGAGAAAGGAAGTAGTTTGAGTCCCAAGGCTAGACTAAGAAACTCCTGCCTAGTTCTCTTAGGATGCTCCATTCTGTAAGAAGCCTGAATACCCAGAGACTGACTCATTGCAGGGATAATGTGCTCTAATAACAGCCTCAGTGAGAACCAGCATCAACTTCAGCCCTCACCAGCAGAGCTTCTAAGTGACTGTGGCCCCAGACAACATTTGACTGCAACTTTATAAGCAATCTTAAGGGAGAACTGCTCAGCTAAGTCCTTCTTTGATATCGGACCCCCTCCCCCCCAAAAAAAAGCCTTCAGTTGTTAAGTTTTGGAGTATTGTATTTTTTGTGCCAGTCCTGGAGTTTGAACTCAGGGCCTGGGTACTGTCCTTGGACACCTTTTTGCTCAAGGCTAGGGCTCTACCATTTGAACCACAGCTCTACTTCTGTTTTTTTGGGTAGTTTAGTAGTGATAAGAGTCTTACAGACTTTCCTGCCTGGGTGGCTTTGAACTGAGATCCCTATATCTCAGCCTCCTGAGTCGCTAGGATTATAGGTATAAGCCCTTGTGCCAGCTTAGAGTATTTTATTATATTACAATAGTAACTGGAAAAATCCTCAGGACAGATTTAGATGTTTTGGAGAGCAATTTTATTATTTGGGATACCCTTCATCACTAGATTAGGATGCCTCCCCCTTAATATCAGTTGCTTTTCCAAGTCCACACGTAAGAGCAGCACCAACAGTTCTTAAATACCTAATTCTTCTTGAGATTGACTAAATCCTTCTGATATTATTATTAGTATTAATATTAATATTTTGTGTGTGCAGTGTTGGGGATCAAGCTCAGTACCTTGTACATGTTAGGTAAGTAGTCTACCAATGAACTGCATCCCTGGTTTGACATAATCCACATCAAGATGGAAAGAGAGAACCTAGTTTCTCACAATGTCAGGGTCAAGTTGAGGGTTAGGAAGCAAGTTTGTTCTCTTGTGTCGGTGTGTAGCTTTCCCACACATCCTTCAGGGCTAGTACGGCGCTACCTCACCTTTCCAAACACAGAGCACTGATGCCCTGTGACGTGGATTTCCACCTTTGACACAGTGTGGCCAAATGCTTATGTGTCAGAAATGGTGGTACATCCCAGGTGATTGGGTGGGATACAATAAGAACCCATCCTTTGATATGAGCAAGATGAGGACATAGCAGCCTCTTGGACAACTCTCCCCTACCCCACCAGCATTCCTGAGGTTTCTAAGAAAAGAGCTGGAATAAACTTGGAAGAAAAATTCTGAGTTAATTATGTATCACACAGAAACAAGCTATTAGAACTTGGTGTTCAAATCTCTAAGTGACATGTAAGTCAAGAAACTGTGTCCACTTTGACAGGTGACAAGACAATAGAAGTTTGCTATGGTGTGGCTTTTGTTGTGTGTGGTCCTGTATGGTATGATTAACACCCTGGCTCTGTCCACCCATCCCTAATTGCAGCACCAAGAATAGGCTGTAGGTCTGGGAAGATAGATCAGTGATAGAGTGCTTGCCTTGTGTGCATGAGACACTGGGTTAGTACCACATAAGCAGAAAAAGCCAGAAGTGCTGCTGTGGCTCAAGTGGTAGAGCACTAGTTTTGAGCTGAAGAGCTCAGGGACAGCGCCCAGGCCCAGAGTTCAGGCCCCATGACTGACCAAAAAAGAAAAAAAGAACAGGTTATAATCCACTGCTGTGTACTCACCGAATTCATCCAAACTGTAGTCTTGTCCTCCATAACGGATTCTATTTCCATCTTCAGAAAGGATGGGTTGTGGGAAGCCTTTGAATCTGGCTACATTTTGAAGCAACTGTGTTGGTCTCAACTGATCTCGCCAGGTATTGACTCCAGAGCTGGGGAAAATATCACACATCCCGGAATTACTGTGGGTCATGTGTTCTTCTTAGATTTACACATGTGTACTCAGTTTCTTCTAGGTACTCCAGAGTAAGGGGAACAGGAAATGTGCTGTATGCCTTCCCTTCTACCTAAAAATCTATTTCAGAGGCCTAAAGTCCAGATGATTTTTGTCTCAGCCAATCATCATCATCATCATTTTAAGTTATTGTTATTGTTATTATTTGTGTGTGTGTGTGTGTGTGTGTGTATATGTGTGTGTGTGTGTGTGTGTATGCTGGTCTTGGGGCTTGAACTCAGGGCCTGGGCACTATCCCTGAGCTTTTTTGCTCAAGGCTGGCATTCTACCACTTGAGTCACAGCTCTGCTTCCAGCTTTTTGGTGGAGATAAGTCTTACAGACTTTCCTGCCCTGGCTAGCTTTGAACAACAATTCTCCAATCTCAGCCTTCTGAGTAGCTAGGTTACAGGCATGAGCCACTAGTACCTGGCTATTGTTTTTCATCTTCTTTGTAAGACAGGAAGTCTCACTCAGATCACTATAGTCATAAGAGGGCAAACTCATAGAACAGAAATTGCAAGCTCTATCTCATTAGATACCTAGGAAACCACTGGAGAGCAGGCAGAGCTAGGGAGACACCACAAAATTCATCAGTTTGGAAGACTAGAGCTGTTTCCAGAGGGCAGAGAATTGCCATCACATGTTGCTGACCCTAGTCCCTAACATCCAGTGGGAGAGGCTGGTTGACAATTTCCCCCAGTGCCACCTAGGCAAGGCATCATACTGCTCCAGTGGCTGCCATTTACACAGACTATGGCATAAAGCTAGCAATGTAGCAGCTCTGGCTCCTAGATAATCATGTTAAAAACAAATGTTACTAAGACTCCACAAACACTTAGCAGGAGGTGTAAATAGGAGGATCAGAGTCCAAGGCCAGCTTTGGAGAAAACATGCATGATGCTATCTTGAAAAATAAACTAAAAGCAAAAAACAAAAGGCTTGGGACATAGTTCAAGTGATAGAACACCAGAGAGTTAAAAAAACCCTCAGTTAAAAGTCCAGGACTGCCAAAAAAATTTAATGAATGAGTTAACAAGTCACTTAACCAACTGAAAGGAGCAACATCTCAGTGAAAGAAGGCCTTAGAGTTAGGGAAACAAATGGCCCCCACGCACGGCCAGAATGACTCACATGCAGTACTGCTCAGGGATGCCACAGTGGGAGCCGAAGCGGGAGAGGAAGCGATTCTCCAGGTCAATCACGGTCTCTCCAACCTTCTCATCCCGGGTAAAGGTGTCATAATCATAGACGGAAATTTTCAGGTCTTTCTCTTGAGGTAAGTAGCAGCTTAGTTCATACATCCTAAATAGAGAGGAACAGGTTAGACTTTCCACCATCCATCCAAGTATCTCACAAAAGACTCAGGTCCACACAAAGAATTCCCAGGCAGCGGGAACCTCAGATTAGTGCATCCAGGGAAAGTTGGGAGACTTGATACATATGAGTAATAAAACAAAAGGAGATTACTTTGCTCAGGAGAAAACTATGGGCTTAAATACCGATGTTTAAATCCTAGCTATGTTGCTTTCTGGCTGTGGACTCTAGGGTACTTAATTTCTCTGGGTCCAGTTTTTTCCTCTATAAAATGGTAACTATACCTACCATCTGTGTTGTTGTAAGAACCAAGCAAAGAACTATATAGGAAACATTTGACAATAATAATAAAGTATTGTCAGGTGGTGGTGGCTCATGCCTGTAATCCTAGCTGCTCAGGAGGCTGAGATCTGAGGATCACGGTTCAAAGCCAGCCTGGGCAGAAAAGTCCCCAAGAGACTCTTATCTCCAATTAACCACTCAAAACCCAGAAGTAGAGCTGTGGCCCAAAGTGGTAGAGAGCTAGCCTTGAGCAAAAGAGGTCAGGGACAGCACCCAGACCCTGTGTTCAAGCCCTACAACCAACAAAAGAATGATGATGATGATGATAAAGTATCATAATATCATTAACTTGAATATTATCACATACCTATAAACCGAGGATCTTGAGCACCACCCCCTCACAGAGAGATCAGCAAGCCACAAGAACCCTGGTTCACAGCTCTCTAGTCCCTGCCATGTCTCAGTAGACCCCTGTCTAAGGGAATATCTTCAACCTATCCCAGTAGGAAAGGGGAGGTGCCTAGATGGAGGTCACCAATATGGTGTGATATGCAGAGGTCTCCCATATATTCTGGCTCCATCATGGGCTTTGGTTCTTTTGATTTCCAGCCTCTATTTTTGAGTTCTGCTGGACAAACTCAGGGCTCTGAGAAGTCCTGCAATGATCTCTGTTTTGACCCTAGGTGCCTTGGTTCGACTAAATAACACCTCTCCCCTCTCCACCTGGAACATCAATTTATCTTTTATGAGACACTGATACTCTGTTGACTATGAACTGGAGAATGCCAAGATGTGATGATAATACATTCTTATGATGGTCAAGCACAAAGAAAAGGTTGCTGTTTCCCAAATTCCTGCCTTGGAGTTCTCCCCTCCCCCTGCTCCCCCCCCCAAATTACTATTGAGAATAAAGCCACCTCCTAAGCCTGAGGCCATGGACTGGAGCTACTGTACTCCCTTGGCAGAGTCCAGCTCCTAGGCTCCACCTTGCTGGCTGAGGGAAAGTCTGCCCGCCAGCCATTGGCTGGGTGAGCTGACAGCATCACTTCCTGGCAGGGTGGCTTCCAGCAAGACTTTTCCTGCCACTTAATTAAGCTTGTGCTTGGCTCCTCTGAGACGAGTGATTCAGACAGGGCGGCCGTTTTCCCTTTAAAGCTGGCTTTCCCCTGCTTTCCTTGCATGGAGCCCTGCTTCCTGCCCTGCGTGCCTTTTCCTGTCTAGACCTAGAGGCTGGATCAGTGGAAGAAAAGGAAAACGATCATATTGCAGAGCCAGAGGATTACTTCCACTCCCCACACTCCCGAGTGTTTGTGTGTGTGTGTGTGTGTGTGTGTGTGTACATGCAGGTTTGAAGGGTGAGTGTGTGGCCTTCCATGCCTGTGTGTAAGAACCGTGGGTTCAAACCGAAGAGACTGATCACATGACAAAGATCATGCATATGCAGGAGACACGGAGAGAGACAGAACATGCATAATGACACAAACCAACAAATAAAAGCCACCTGGCAAACAAATACACAATGTTCTTTCTTCCACTCTGCAAAGTTTGGGGAGAAAGCACTATTTGTGTTAATGTTTCAACCAAGAACACTTTTCTCCAAGTGGTGGCTTTTCCACAAACAGGAAACACTACCAAAGGTTTTGGGAAAGCTTGGTGCTCTAAGTCAGGAATTTCTTCCTAAGCTAAGTTCTGTCACTTACAAGCTTGGTAACAGCTTTGGAAACCCTGTGGTCTCACCCTGGAAGCTGGGCTGGGCTGTTACACCCTGCCCGGCCTTGCTAATACGTTTGACACGGCGATCATCAGATCAGAGTAGCAGCAGCAGCAGCAGCAGACTTCAGGGTTGAAGCTGCATAGACACTGGGCTCAGATGGCTAGACTTCAAATTGGCCTCTGCCCCGATCAGGGAATGTTAGGCATGGATTCTCTCAGAGCCTCAGTTTTTCCTCTGTCGTAATATGGGGAGATACTAATAGCACACCACTGGACTGTGAGATTATGGAGATGTTTTCTATAGATGGGTAGGTATGGTGTCTGCACACAGGAAGTGCTCAGCAGCCATTAGTTACTGCCAACCTATTAGTAACAGTCACACTTGAGATGGTTCTGATGAACAAATGTAACAGATCCAAAGTAAGTCCTAGGCTGTGCTCTGGAAGAAAAGAAAGCTACTTCAAGGATTTAGGGGAGAAAAAAGATACATGAAGCCAAATATCTAACCCTACCCCTCCCTTTCTGTCCCCTTGATGGGTTAGTTGAATTAACAGAGTCAGTAATCTAGTCACTGGGTGGAAATTGCGGAAACAAAATGTACTAGATTCAAAACAGATTGCATTTCACCTGGGTAAATCCTCTCCTGGCACAGAATTCCTGAACTTAGACTTCTAGGCCTTGTACAAAACTCTGTCTCTTGACTCTGCTAGGGCTCAGAGGAAAACTCTGCTTACAAAAGCTCACCTTGTGACTTATTTTCCCCATGGCACTCACTCTGACAAAATCATTTTTCCTACATATTTATCTATTTCTTACTGCCTCTCCAACTAGGATATTTGTCTAATCATGATCATAGTTTTAGGACCTAGAACAGGGTTGGGCACCCATTTTATATATACATATATATTATTGATAATATAATATATTGTGTATATATGTGTGTATATGTCTATGCATGTTTATATATGTGTACACACAAATTATATATATATATATATATATATCCTTAGTACCTAATCTGTAAAGAAATGAATGACAGAAAAACATATAAAAATGTACATTACCTGCCAAAAACTGGGTTGAGAGTATTGGGAATGTAGTGGTCTCGATCTTCAATAACTTTCTTGCCCAGTGTTATTTTTATGTATGGGTCACACTGCCAGGACAAGACAGATGAGATATTATGTCATCCCCAAGTGCAAAATCAACTCAGTTTCTGGGATTGACTCAACTTGCTTCCATACCCACTCCCAACTAATGACAAGGTGACACCGTGTACCTAAAGAAAGGGACATGCCCTTTGGGTGGCAGCCAGCCTTCAGAGCAGCTGTGTGGGTAACCAGGTGGGGAGGGGCCTATGACTGAAACAGCCGTGTCCCAGGTCACTAGGGTAAGGTGAGAAGGATGAACCAGAGGGCCTTAAGTCCTGCAGGCTCTCAGGTAAATTCTCACTGGGACACCCCTCCTGAAAGCATTGTTTATGATAGAGTATCTTTCCCTTAGTGAGATAACAGACGCCCTAGAAGAAAGAACACACAATTACCCAGGCTGAAGACTGTAATTACCTTGCTACAGTAGAAGGCCCCACACCAAATGCTTACCAGGCCATTGTTGTCCTGGGGCTGCAGCTCTAAGCCTTGAACAATGTAAATCCGCACTGTGCATTCCTGTGGAATGCTGTCAGGTAATTCCCGAAACTGCCTGGGAGGGGCTGGCACACTGGGGTCATCTGGCAGGGGATAGATCCTAAAAGAGCCCTAAGAGAGAGAGGCACATATGACTCATAAGGTAGGCCCTGGGGACTGGGCAATGCCCTCCACTTCCAGGTGTGGAGAGATGACTTTCCTGGATTGGAAAAGGATGGATTGAAATGGATTCCAAAGAAACTTTTTTTTTTTTTTGGGTCCGGTCGTGGGGCCTGAACTCTGGGCCTGGGCACTGTCCCTCAGCTCTTCAGCTCAAGGCTAGTGCTCTACCACTGAGCCACCTTCCCAGCCCAGAAACTTTTTTTTTTTTTTTTTTTTTTTACCAATCCTAGGGCTTTAACTCAGGGTCTGGACACTGACCCTGAGTGCCTTTTGCTCAAGGCTAGCATTCTACACTTGAGCCACAGCTCTACTTCCAGCTTTGTCTATGATTAATAGGAAATAAGAGTATCGACGACTCTCCTGCCCCAGCTGGCTTCAAATCATGATCCTTAGATCTCAGCTTCCTTAGTAGCTAGGATTACAAGCATGAGCCACCAGCACCTTGTTCAACATGTTTTTTTCTTTTAAAGCAGGTGCTGGGGCTTGAACTCAGATCCTGAGCTCTGTCCCTTAGGTTTTTTAAATTTTTACTCAAAGCTGGTACTCTACCAGTTAAGCCTCAACTCCATTTCTGGCTTTTTGGTGGCTAATTGGAGAAAAGAGTCTCATGGAGTTTCCTACCCAGGCTGCCTTTGAACCACAATCCTCAGATCTCAGCCTCTTGTGTAGCTAGGATTCTAGGTGGGAGTTGCCACCTGTGCCCAGCCAAAACTAATTATATGAGAAATCCAAAGAAGCAGAGAATGAGCTGGGCAAGATGGAGAGGTCACTCTGGTGGCCAGGAGGGATGAAAAGCTGCCTTTCCTTTGAAAGAGGTATATAAGCCCAAATATGGTATTGAGATGACTTCCTGTCTTCCTTATCAGCTCCGTATACCCTGTTCCACTCTCAGGAGAATGGGCTCAGCCTTCAGATCCTAGCTGTGAGGTGTCACGTCTTGCCAACACCTCCCTGCCTACCTGGGGTGGCAGTGTCCTGCCCATCCTCCTCTAACCCCTCAGTACCAGCATTGATTATTTGAGATGATTTATTAATTTGTCCTCACTAGATGGCCAGCTTCCTCAGGGTGGGGAAGGTTAGGCTTTGATCACTATTTGTCTACCAGAATCTAACTTGGAACTGGTACATCTAGTTAGGGGCACAACAAATGTCTTTAGAATGAGGATGCCAGCAGGCCAGTTGTAGAGTCTGTACACTTGATCTCAAAACCACCTTCAGTACAAAGGCAAGCACCGACAGTTGGGATCAGAACACAAGGGTCTTTGTTTCAGCCATCTGCACCCAGGAAGACACATCAAGTAAGACCTACTATGTGGGAGGAGTCAAAGCCCCTCAACTCAAGGAATATAGTCTGGCCCAAGGCTGCTAAATTAGCGCCACCTTCTACCCTTGTTGATTGATTGATTGCTGGTGGGAAGCTGGAGGGGGAAGGATTGAGACCACAAGTACGTCTAATCCCCTGAGCCATTAGCCACGTTGACTATTGACAAAGGATGAGGAAGAGACAGTCTATCTGCCATGGCTTTGCCAAGTGTGGTTGCAGGGAGAGGCAGCCATGTAAACCCATGTCGTGTAGAAGGTGCTTTCACAGCGAGGTGAGCCCACACCCGTGGGAGCCCAGAAGGAGTCATGCTCCCTAAAGCAACCAAGGAACTCCTGACACTGTGACATCTGAGCTGGTGCTTAGAGCCTGAGTAGGACTTAGCACAGAGATGAAAGGGAGGGCTTCTAGGGTAGGAAGTAGAGCCTGTCCTAAGGCTCCAAGCTGTGAGAGAGAGGACAGGGTGTGTTTGGAACAAGAGGGTGGGGTGCCTGAGAGAGGGGTGACACAAGGGACACATGCTTGTGAAAGGCTAGCTCTGCCTTTGGGAGAAGTTGAGACTTGATTCTGTGGAAACCCAACTGGTGTTTCCAAGCCATCCAGACCCAGGATGGACAAGACAATAGACTGGGAAGTTGTTGTATGGTTCTGTGGACAGTCAGGAGGGCGGTGGAATGGGAGCAGGAGAGGGTTTGGGGAAGTTCAAGACACTGGCATGAGCAGGCAGAGAGGAAGAGACACTGAGAAATGACCTGCATTGCTCCAGCTCTCCTCACTCCCTCCTTGTGAAGAGCGGGAGGATTTGGTCCTGCCCCAGGGTTTGCTTTTCCTTTATCATAGGTCTATAAAGAAAATAAGAGTTTCTAGCTGTGATGGTGCATGCTTATAGTTTTAGCACTTGGGAATTTTGAGGCAGGATGATTGTGTACAGATCTCAAAAAACAAATTAAAAAAAACGGACCAAAGTGGATTTGAATCGGGGTGAACACACATCTTACTCACCTTGAATTCTCCTACCACAGAAGGGTCTTCATTCTCCTCTGACTTGCCTCGGTACAACTTGAAAGTATCTGAGAAGTCTGTCAGGCCCTCGAAGTCTGTGACGTCTTCAAGTTCGCAGTCATATATCTGAGAAAAACAATCAACCAATTCTGAATGTCTCCTTAGGCTGCAGGAGTCTGAAGTCAGTACTGACCAAATGGACGTAAGGATGTGAATGGAGCAACTGGAACTCTCACATTGCTGGTGGGGGTGTAGGATGATTCAGCTACTTTGAAAAAATGTCTCCTACTTTCTAGGACCAAGAAGTTGCATTACCAAGTATTTCCCTAAGAGAAATAAAAATGGGTCCATTTGATTCAAGAATGTGTGTAGCAGCTACATCCTCAGGAGAGCTGGGTAAACAAATTGTGGTATGGATGCAACTCAGACCTCATCTCTGCCAGAGGCTACTAAACTAATATCTATAACCATAGATTGGATTTGGCCTGCTTTTCATCTTGTGCTGCTTTGCACAGGGCACTGTGACTTCTGGGTCTTCCTGAGCCAAACTGGATACTCATTGATCCAATTAGTATGGTACCAACCCATTCTCAGGTCTCTGCCAGATGCCCACAAGCCCCAACCAAAGTGGAAGTCACACAACCATAACTCAACAGCTGTCCTCAAGCCTGAGAACTTTGGTGAAGCCAAGCCTGTTGCAAGAGGGCTCTGAGAGGCCAAAGCTACTCCTGGCTTCTCCCCTTTTTAGTCTTTTAGCCTTTCAGTGGTTTTTGGGTTTGGGTTTTGTTTTGTTTTGTTTTTCTGTGCTGGGATCAAACCCAGGGTTGTGTGCATACTGGGGCCTATCTTAAGAGATTCTGGTTCCTCCACCCAAAGAAGCATAGGTCCAGGTACCTTGAGTTTAGAGTAGCCTTTCTGAATATACTGTCCACATTTTTCATGTTCCCCTGAGGAGGCATAAAATTTACTCCACCAGTCAACGATTTCTTCCTCCTAAAGATACATCACAATGGAAAAGTCTTTATTAATGATATGGATTTCCAATTTCTGAAAGGAAAATTCCTATGTTATGTAAAAGATTTTTCAGACTTTATAATAAGTGAGAGAATGCACCTTGGTACATGCGCCCTATGGACAAAACATTCACAATCCTGCTCATAAGCTGGAGGAGAAACAACCCTCTCCAGCCAGTAAACATGTGGGTCTTCAATGTCCCTGACTGGCTGAGATGTTTTCTTACATTCAATAATCTATTTCACTCTGATGGTTGACATTTACACCCACAGAATACATTAAAAATAAAATCTCCAATATGTATTTTCTATTATCTCATTTCCTTATCTTTCTTAGCTAGCAAGGAATTATAATAGGAAACTCATTTAGTTGAGTTGGAAAAACTGGTTTTCGTTCAAAGTCCATCCTATGTTGTAAGTCATATTTTATGTTATAAACCATGTTAGTGTGGGCAAGTTGTTCAACCACTCTGAGCATCAATTTCTTCTGCTGCTGGATGAGATAATAAGTATTGCTATCTGCATTGCAGAGTTGATTTTGAAATCAAACAAGATCATTCACTGAGAGATACTGAGTGAGAGAGAGAAAGAGCCTGGAGACATTTAAAATGTGGAACAGAAATAGAGAGGCATTCTGGTCTATTTAGACCAGATTCCCCTACGTACCCTAGCAAATCCTGAGTTTCTCAGAATCTCATAAGGAATCATATATGGGGCTCCTGTGGAATATTTTCTAACAGAGACTTTTGCAGTCAGGCTGGTCTTGAACTCACTATGGACCCAGGCTGACTCTGAATCTGAGATCCTCCTGCTTCTCAAGTGCTTCTCCTGCCTCCCAAGTGCTGAGATTACAGGTAGGTGCCACTATGCTCACAGTCGGATTTATAATACAAGTAGATTTTCATCATTGCTTATTTTAGTCTGCCCTGGAAATAGTCATGTTGTCAAAAACATGTGTGTCATCTGCAGTACAGCCTCCTGTACAGTATGAGGCAAGGGGAGAAACAGAAACAAGAAAGGCTATTTCTTATCTGTGATAACAGATGTATTTACACTCTTAAGTATATATGACTGTATATGCATGTACATGTATATGTTTCCCCACATATGTAGGTGTATGTGAATATATATACATTATAGGAAGAGAATATATTCGTGTGTTGAGGATCGAACCAAAGGCTTTCCATGTATGAAAACACTCGAACTCTGAGCTACTCCCTTCGCCCTATGACTCTTAAATATAGCAAGAATGTATAAATAGTTACCTTTTCTGACAGCTGGTATGTTCAGCAACAGGACAAACCATATAACCAGTCACATGGATATTGGGTTTCAAGAGAACATTAAGTTTAAAGAGAAAGAGAAAAATTGTTGTTAATGCATTTTTAAAAATTATTAACATTTGGTGCATTATTCAAATTATCCTAGTCAAAAATGATCTCATCATTGAACATGCTTTATTGATTTCTCCTCTGATAATATACTGAAAAGTTATACACAGGACTCAAATGTAAGACTTAGAGGTGCTCCCCTGCTATGGCATGTTTTCTGTGGGGCTGGATAACCTGGTGGTTTGCTAACACATACCCCAAATCTCCCATTCCAGTTAGCTCCTCAAGCATGGCCTGCTTAATTCCTATTCCTTCAAGGACTTCCCTACCACAAGATATGATGACTGCAATATTATGATGTGAGGAAGTTTTTTTTTTTATTTTCATCCATGCCTTTGTTCTAGCACTCAGTGAATGCTCATCCATTAAAAATATTTCTACTATGCAGATATCAAATTTCTCCCTGGCCAAATATTTCCATTAGAATTTTTGTGTGGAGAAATTTGCACTTGATCTCAGTCAGGATATAGGTAGGAGATAATAGGAGAGCGAAGATAACGGGGCTTGAGTTTTCTCTTGATATCTGCTGGGACATTAGCTGAGCTTATCCTTTGGAGCAGTTTGAGGAAATGTGACCTCGAACACCTTCTTGCAATCCTGACTTCAAGTTCATTTCCAACTTCTCACTGTGGCACTTCCTGCCGCCACTGTATGTGAGGCCCACAGGCCTCTGTCAGGTGCCCTTTGGTATTTCCAGACTGACTTTTGTCATGACAGAGTTGCCAACAGAGACAGAAAGACAGAAAGATGCATCCATTCTTTCTATTAGATTCATTCTAAAGCAGGATTAAGGGTTAAATAATCACAGCTGAATTGAGATTTTGGAGAGATAAGTACTACCTTTTGAGCAAAAGCATTTTCACATGTTCAGTGGTTTCTGAATTTAGATATTTGGAGACTGTTTATTCACATCTATTTTTGGCTATACAAAACACTCGCAAAGGCAAGGAAAGCTCAGATTTTTACGTGTGTATGCCGATGCTGGGGCTTGCACACTCACTTGGCTTCTTTGTTTAAGACCACTTAAGCCACACACAGCTCCGCTTCCAGATTTTTGCTAGTTAATTGGAAATAAAAATTTCACAGCTTTTTCTGCCCAGGCTGGCTTTACACCATGATCTTCGGATCTTAGTTTCCCAAGTAGATAGGATTGCAGGCATGAGCCACCAGCACGCAGCTAAATCGTTCATATTTTTAAAAGCATTACTCCAGACACGTTTATGAAATTTTAAGGTTGGGAAGGATGAATTTGCTAGTGCCTCCTTTCTCATTATTTCATGTAAAAAAGGATCAGAAGTGAAGGATGGGGTTTGCTTTGTGATATTACAAATGAACTGCAACAGGAGTCAAAATACCTAAATGACATAGGAGATTCTTCCTTAGACTGTAAGCAGTCCCATTTGTTTCAAGGATCACCTCTCACTCCAAAATCTCCTAATAGAAAGAATCTGAAAGTAGAATTCTGAATCCTTAAATCCAAGCTTCCCCAGTCCCAGGCAGCTCCATGCATTTTCTCATCATACATACATGCACTGTCCTTGGAGAAGCCATTTTGCTGAGTGCAGATGACATGCTGCTTAAGCACTGGAATTGGAAGGTAATTGTTGAGACAGCCATGTCCTGGTTAACTGGCTAGCACTTGTCCAGTGTGACCCAGATACTTAGTCCTCACTTTTCTTGTGAGAGTGCTGAACTCATTTGTTAAGTACTCCCATGTGGGAGGATCTCACAGGGGAATGGCACAAGTTTCCAGAGTCATGACTCTGTCCTCGAGGGACATACCTCCAGTCCCCTGCAATGGCTCCCTTAAGTTAGGACCAGGTGCACGCTATCCAGATCCCTGAGTTAGTAATACACATACATTACACAAATGTGGCACATACATGGAATACAGGACATAGCAAGCACTGAAAATGGACTTTACAGAGATGTGCAACATCTACATTCATGAACAAGTGGATTAGGTTTTCAGAGAAGATTCTAACAAGCCCTCCTTTTCTTTTTTCTTTTCTTTTCTTTCTTTCTTTCATTTTTCTTTCTTCCTTTCTTTCTTTTTTGTCAGTCATGGGGCTTGAACTCAGGGTTTGGGTACTGCTCCTGAGCTCTTTTGCTCAAGACTAGCATTCTACCACTTTGAGCCACAGTGCTACTTCCAGTTTTCTGGTAGCTAATTGGAATTAAGAGTCTCACAGGCTTTCCTGCCCAGGCGGGCTTTGAACCACAATCCATAGATATCAGCCTCCTGAGTAGCTAGGATTACAGGTATAAGCCACTGGTGCTCAGATAAAAAGTAATTTGTTACAATAACCCTGGATTAAAAATAGTACAAGATCCTCCTCAGTGTTCTGCCTTCAACTTTATCATATACCATTGCAATCATTCTTTTTTTAATTATTATTTTTTAAGTTTTTATTTTTTGTCAGTCAGTGGTAGGGCTTGAATTTAGGGGCTGGGCGCTGTCCCTGAGCTCTTTTGCTCAAGGCTAGCACTCTACCACTTTGAGCCACAGTGCCGCTTCCAGTTTTCTGGTGGGTAATTGGAGATAAGAGTCTTACAGCCAGGTGCTGGTGGCTCACGCCTGAAACCCTAGCTACTCAGGAGGCTGAGATCTGAGGATCACGGTTCAAAGCCAGCCTGGGCAGGAAAGTCCAATAAACCACTAGAAAACCGGAAGTGGCGCTCCAACAAACCACTTATCTCCAATAAACCACTAGAAAACTGGAAGTGGCGGTGTGGCTCAAGCAGTAGAGTGCTCACCTTGAGCTGAAGAGCTCAGGGATAGCACCCAAGCCCAGAGTGCAAGCCCCATGACCAGAAAAAAAAAAGAGTCTCACAGTCTTTCCTGCCCAAGCTGGCATTGAACCACGATCCTCAGATATCAGCCTCCTGAGTAGCTAGGATTACAGACGTAAGCTACCAGTGCCTGTCTTAACAAGCCTTTCTTGTCCACATTGTACCACGACTAGGGATGATACAGTCATTCGTCATGCAGTGGGAATGGCTAGCACTGCCATCTCCAGGCTGTTACAACACAGGTTAAGTCTATGAAGAGAACTGACCTTTCCTCATGTTTTGCTGGAACCGAGTCATCCATTGACTTTTGTTAAGAAAGGACTGAAAATATTGGCATTGATTATTGACTTCCTCTTCTCTTTGCTCCCTAATAGTGCTACTGAGTTCACCAAAGGCATGTAAGAAGAATGAACAGCTGGACATGGTGGCTCATGCCTGTAATTCCAGCCACTGGGAATGCAGAGATCTAGAGAAATGAAGTTTGAGGCCAGCATGGGCAAAAAGTTAGTGAAATTCCCATCTCCATGAAAAAGTTGGGTGTGGTGTGGAATGTTTCTCATTCCATCTATCCGGAAAGTTTAAGTAGAAGAATCATAGTCCAGGACAGGTTTGGCAAAAAAAAAAAAAAAAAAAGTAAGACACTACCTGAAAAAGAACTTAAAAAGGGGTGGGGCATGGTTCAACTGATAGTGTGTCTGGTGAATAAATATGAGGCCCTGAGCACCACCAATAAAGAAATAAAGCTTAAAAAAAAGAGCTGAGTGCTAGTGTCTCATGACTGTGATCCCAGCTACTCAGGAGGCTGAGATCTTAGAATTGTGTTTGGAAACCAGCCTGGGTAAGAAAGGCTGTGAGACTCTTATCTCCAATAAACCACTAAAAAACCGGAAATGGCACTGTGGCTTAAAGTGGTAGAGTGCTAGCCTTGAGCAAAAGAGCTCAGGGACAGTGCCCAGCCCCTAAATTCAAGCCCTATTACTGACAAAAATAAAACAATTAAAAAAAGAATCATTAAAAAAAGAATGATTGCAGTGGTATATGATGAAGTTGAAGGCAGAACATTGTAGAGGATCTTACACTGCTTTTATCCAGGGTCGTTGTAAAAAGCTACATAAAGAATTATTTTTTAGCTGGGCTCCAGTGGCTCATGCCTGTAATCCTAGCTATTCAGGAGG
Source organism: Dipodomys ordii (assembly GCF_000151885.1). Classification (NCBI taxonomy): domain Eukaryota; kingdom Metazoa; phylum Chordata; class Mammalia; order Rodentia; family Heteromyidae; genus Dipodomys; species Dipodomys ordii. Next base: position 1,808,073 of record NW_012267404.1, read on the forward strand.
CTGAGATCAGAGGATCACGGCTCAAAGCCAGTCCGGACAGGAAAGTCCATGAGACTCTTAATCTCAATTACCCCCTAGAAAACCTTAAGTGGTGTTGTGGCTCAAAATGGTAAAGCACTAAAAAAAACTCAGAGAGAGTGCCCAGGCTCTGAGTTCAAGCCCCATGGCTGACAAAAAAATTTGGTAGTATTGGGGTTTGAACTCATATCCTAATGAGCTTATTACTGAAGTGCTCTACAACTTCAACCATGCCTCCAGACCTTCCTGCAGTCATTCCTTTTTTTTTTTTTTTAATCTGATAGAGTATCATTCTTTTTCCCAGGCTGTTCTCAGACTACAAGCCACCTCCTGTGTAGCTGGGGTAATAGGCATGACCCATCATTGCCCAGTTTGTTCTTTGAGAGAGGGTCTTGTTAACTTTTGTTTGGGCTAGCCTCCCACCACAATCCTCTTGTTTCTACCTCTCAAGTAGTACATAAAGAATCTTCAGTATATTACAACACAATTTCTCCCCTAAGACTGCACTGTTGTTTGCAAAGTGAAGATGGTTGTATCTCCCTGTGGGATGGAGAACTTGATACAGTCCTCTGGGATAATGTAGAATTTCCAGAGAGTAGGATCAAACAAGCTGCTGACTGCACAGTGCTGGTTGGAGACCACATTTCACACAGTCCAATTTTCAATGCATTTAAGGCAGTAGGAAGGAAGTGGAGTTTTTTTATGCACTGTTTATGGACATAACACATTAAAGTACAATCATGTGCATTTTCTGGCCAGTTTGCACATTAAAGCATGCTGTGAAGGTCTGTCATCAATGCCAAAAGAAATAGGAAGATATTTGGTGTTTTCTTTTTGCTGGGTTGAGTCCCCCCCCCTTCTGTCTTGTAGAAGTGGCTGAGATGGTTTCAAATAGGGTCCAAATTGAGTATTTCTACCACTTGATAACCACAGGGAAAAGAAAATAAAAACCTGGGGTATCCTGTACACTAAGCAGTATTTTTTTTTTTTAATGCCAGGTGCTGGTAGGCCAGACCTGTATTCCTAGCTACTCAGGAGGCTGAAATATGAAGATCAAAGTTTGAAGCCAGCCTTGACAGAAAAATCTGTGAGACTCTAATTCTCCAATTAACCAGCAAAAAGCAGGAAGTGGAGATGTGGCTCAAGTGGTAGAGGGCCAGCCTTAAGTGAAAAAGTCAAGCAAGAATGCAAGGCCCTGAGTTCAAGCCCCAGTACAGTATACACAAAAAATATAATAAAAATCATGACATTTCTGCTCAGGCAGTGAAAAAACTGTCATGTTTCACACAACTCTGCTCTCAGTGCTACTATGTTGTCAATCTACTCCTGGAACATCTCTCCCTAGCAAATGATCACATCAGACTATCCCCACCAGCAGCTCTCAGATCTGCATGCAACCATCAAACTCACTTGGGAAGGTTTGAAAATCTACTGGTGTCTGGGTCCCTCTCCCTCTTGGCAGACAGGCGTGGGGCCTGAGTGTGGATCATAAACATTTTAAGGATTCTAGGTGACTGATTAGTGAAGACTGAAGGTCACTAGTTTATACATTATCCTAACTGTGGACCAGGCTGAGATTCAGATCCTTGTCTCTACTGAGGCCTCAATAAATTGGTGTGGTGATTACTGTCTTAGTGGCATTGAATGCTTGTTTGCATTCACTGAATGCTTAGACATCTGGAAGATAAAACAGACTGTATCTAATTATCTAAAGCCTACCTTGGAAGCCAGTAAAGGTTTAGTGTCTTCTATTTCAATAACGACATCCCGGCAGGGGGGCGCAGACATAAGGGAGGCTGCAAGAAAATAATTGTACTTAGACAAATACTCTGAATAAGCATTCTACTTGGGTTCATTGGGTGAACGGGAGAGTTTATTTCTGGGTGAGACTTTCTCAATGGAAATAATTACACCTCAACATAGAAAACAGCTCAACCATCCCTCACTTTCTCAAAGGATGATATGGTTTTGGATGTTTTCTAGGGAACAATGTGGCCCATTTTTTTTTTTTTCACTGTAGATAATTAGCACAGGGCCTATACATGGGAAGTACTGCAAAGGAATTCTATCAATTAAGTTGGTGAGCCTTTATAACACAAAGGAGTAGGGGTGAAGGTGGGGAACTTACATCTCAAGGAGCTTCTTTTCCTTGGGATTTACCCCTAAAACAGGAAATAAAAGGAAAGGAAGATAAAGACAGGAAGGCAGGGGAAGAGACAGGTGGTCAGGGAAGGGAGACAGAACAAGGAAGGCAGACAGTTGCAGCTTTTAGCCCTTGTCCTAACTGTCTATGCAGACAGACAAAGCTTCTTCTCAGATGACTGTGACTCAGGATTTTGGGGTTAGAGCAGGGGCCCAAAGTAGCCCCTCCAGTACTCCACTTAATGGGTGCCAAAACCTTAACCTGGGGCAAAGGTGAGGAGACATGCACTAGAAAGCCAGAACCCAGATGCAAGTAACTCCATCAAGCCAAAAGAACTTTCTGCTTAACTTATCCAGGCAATTGACATATAATACACAAGAAAATACACAATTGACATATAATACCCAAGAGAGGAGACACATTAAAAAAATCTACCATGTGCTAATAGGCATTGGGTTAAGCACTTTGCATTCATAATCTCATTTAATCTCTCAGTAATCCTTCAGAATATATGTAACTGTCATCTCCAGTTTCAAGATTTAACTACAAGCAAACTGAAACTATGACAAAGCAAGTCTGTCACTTCAGGTTAAATAATCAATGGTCAGTGGAAGTAATGTCAATCTCGGTGACCTCCATGTTTGTGTTTTAACCATCACACAGAGCCCAGAGAAGAAAAGATGTGCAGTAATGATCAGAGAAGCATTCTGAGGGATGTCAGGGGCCTGAAGAGACAGCTATTGAGCATGTATAACATTCCAGTTGCTATGCTAGGTAGTTTCATGTCCACATGGTACCCTCAGGTCTACAAGCAGTCTCTAGAATTCCTTCCAAGATAAGCATCCCTGCAAGTCCAGACCCTGAGCCTTTGGTGGACAGGAGTATGGAACACAGCTGTATGCAAGTTCCTTCCTCTCCATCATTTTGTCACTTTACCATCCTCATACATAGTAAGCCTGAGGGACAGGAGCAATTACTGTAGGTGCTTCTAATATTAAGCCAACCAAGGTCCAACACCTTGAATCTGATCCTATCTCAGTTGCGAGTTTCAGAGGTTTCAGTCCATGGTCAGCTAGCTCTGGGCCAGGGTAAGGCAGAAATCATAATAGAATGAATATGGATGAGCAAGATGGCTTACCTCCTAAGTATCCAGGAAGCAGCAAGAGAGACAGAGAGACAGAGAGGAATATGCGGCAAGATACAGCCCCAGGACACACCTCAGTGACCTACTTCTTCCATTCTGGCCCTACCTCCTAAAGTTTCCAGAACCTTCCCAAATAGCACAGCTGGAGATCAAGCTCACAGTACAGGAGCCTGTAAGGGGATACTTTATATCCAAACCATAACATTCTATCCCTGGACCCCAAAGGCTTATGGCCATCTTATAATGCAAAAATTTATTTAATCTATCTCCAACAGTCCCCATAGTTGGTTTTTTTTTTTTTAATAACAGTTCCAACATCACTCAAACATTTAATTCCAAATTTTCCTCTGAGACTCAATGCAAATGCTTAGTTTTGAGGCTCTGTAAAATCAAAAAGGAAATTATATACTCCCAAGATAAAATGGCACAGGGTAAGTATTTCTGCTATAAAAAAGGAGGACTAGGAGTACAGCAAGGGAGGACCCAACCAAAGCATGACTGGTTGCAGTCAAGAGGACCTCACTCTTGGGCTAGCCATACTTTCGGCCTATAGCATCAGCAGACACTGCACATCCCTGCCATGTTAGCTGTGCAGACTCTCCACTGAATCTTCAGGTTCACCTTCACAGCGTCACACATCACCCTGCAGGGACGCCTCCAGGGGTCCTTTAACACAGTGCCTAGCCTCCAGGCTTTCCTTTGAAATCAGAGTGGAAGTTTCCATGACCTCATTATGATGACATCTTTCATGATTGCAAAACCAGTATCATGTGGACAGTGCCAGAGTCTGCCATCAGCCTAAACAGTGGCCAAGCCTCCTTGTCCATGGTGACAATGGTCTCTAAGCACCTAGAGGGCTGGATGTGGAGAACACTCCCCAAGGAGGCCCCATGTGATCAGGATGACCTGGGCTTCTCTTCTCATAGCAAAATCTTTCGATGTGTTATAATCTTGAGCCTGCAGGGTCAGGGTCCAACCAGTTCCTAACACGCTCATGTTCTTGGCTTCATTTTAATGGTCCTAATCTGTTCAACAACCACACACTCCTGGTCTACAACTTCAAAGGAGCTCTTTTTCTGGCCAAACTGCCTGTTTTTCAACTCTTACCACCCTGCTTTTTTGTCTCTAGTCCTCACTATGAATCTAGCTAAAACCAGCTATCAATAAATGTACCACAGCCAGCTTGCTGTGGCAATTCTGGGGTCCAAGAGCATTTGTGAAATCATTCCTTAATCATGTCAACTGTTTGGAACAAAGAACTTTCTCTTATAAAAGCAGTAGGAAAAACACTGGGAAAATAATTTTTTCTCCATTTAGTAATCTCAAGTAAAAAAAAATTCTTACAGCTATAATAATACTGATTGTTGTTTTTAAAATCATGGCTATATTAAGCATCATCAATTCCCAAAGTGTTTGGTGTGGGATATTTTTTGAGGAACATATGTAAAGTTTCCCTCCAATATGATTGAATTTTTCTCCTTCTCTAAGATTGTTAATCTTGATTATTAACTTGATTGGAAGAGGGACTCCAGAGATGACTAGATAATGATAATAGTTTAATCCACAGAAGGATTCAAAATCGGAATAGATTATTGGGAAGTGGTAGCATGGTGGAAGGGGAGTGGTGGTAGCATAGTGGAAGGGGTCATTTAGGAAAGGTCTTAGAAGGGTACACCTTGCCCCAGACCCTTCTTGTCATACTCTACTTCTTGACTGCCATGAGGTGAATAGCTCTGCTCCACCATCCTTCCTACCACAGGCCAAGAAACATAGAACCAGCCTACCACAGATGGACTGAAACCAATGAGCCAAAAATAATTTCTTCCTTTAAGTTGATTTTTTTTCAAGTATTTGTCATGGGTGATGGAACACTACCATACAGGAACACTACTGTATGCACAGACTCACACTACAAATAAGTCTCATAGGCCCTGTAAAATAGAGGCTAAACCTCAGAAGTCTTAAATGCATGATGCATTTCAGTCCTGAAGGCATCAATGATAGCAGAAGAAGATGCATCGGTCCTCTGGGGCTTAATCCCATGAAGCCAGGGGCCCTAGGATCTTATGAACTGAGGTGACTGAGCCCCAAACCCTTTATACAGTACAGAAACATGGTAAGCAAAAGAACAAGTAACTATTGGATCAGTAATAGCAAAGCACTGAATCATTTGACATTGTTTCTAACAGAAACCTAAAGTAAGCATTAGGTCCTGTTCTACTATTTACATATGAATTACTTTTAATATATATTTTTATTGTGAAGATACTGTACAGAGGGGTTATAGTTACATGAATAAGGTAATGAGTACATTTCCTATTGAGCATTGTTACCCCCTCCTTACATATTAATTATATCACTTAAGGTAAACCATTTTAACTCTCCCTCTATGGATAACAATAAAATATGTTTCAAATCACATCCTAACATTAATGAGGTAGGATTACAGACTCCATATAAAAGTAAAAATATTCTCCTCCAATGCTCATCGGGGCAGGGGGTGGTTCCTTGTATTTCAACATGGTATTTCAACATTTATCACACTGAATTACACTATTCATTTTCTTGTTTGTTTATTTTTCACTGCTGAATTCCATGTGTGCATATGTGTCAGTATTGGATCTTAAAATAGGGCTTGAATTTCTCCATTAGCTTTTTGCTTTTTCACTCAAGGCTGGTATTCTATCACCTCTTAGCCACACCTCCATTTACTTCTGTTTTTTTGTTTTGGTTTTGTTTTTTTCCTGGTTTATTGGAAATACGAATCCCTTGGTATGTGTCTGCCTGAGCTGGCTTCAAACCTCAATCCTCAGTTCTCAGTCTCCTAAATAGTTAAGATAATACACTTGACTGTAATCCAGCTGTAATTTGGTCCCTAGCCCCTGCTAGATGACTGTGTTCTTAGATCAAAGCTGTCTTGTTCCCTTCAAACTCCCAAATATTTCCATCAATGAACAATATGTACTTAATAGTCAATAGCTACTTGCTGAAGATTGATGGGAATTACTTCGATCACTGATGCAGGAATAGCTGTCTTGGACTGTTAGGCTGTTTCTTGAAAGGCAATGAGGAAAGCTCAAGGAAACACCGAAAGTTTCCTCAGATGCCTAAAGTTCATCCAGGAGCAGGATATTTCAGGGGGTAACCTCTTTAGCATCCAGCCTCCCCCAAACTAGGCCAGGATTACTGCCACCTCCACCTTGTTATTTGTGTTTCCTTGGGAGATTTACTTCTACAGGATCTAGACAATGACTACTTCCCTTTAAAGGTTAGTAAAGATCAAGCCATGCCCTGCAGGAAAAGCTCCTCCCCTCAAATTGATGGACTTGCATGCTTACCTTTCAGCTGTGGCACAATATCCTCCTTTCCAGCATAGGGGTCACAGCGAAAACGGTCCAGGTGGTCGATGGTGCACTGGCCAACCACTGGCTTCCGCCCAAATTGCCTGTGGTCAATCACCTTGATCACCAGTGGAGGCATGTACAATTCTTCCTTAGGCAAGAACTGGGGGATTCCAAAGGTGAATGTCATTTCTCTACACTTGGCTATTAAAATCTCCCAAGGAATCAGCCCAGCGCATAGCCCTGGGAACACCCAGGGGCATAGGACTTCAGCACATCAGCTCTCAGCCAGGCCGACTAGGATCAAAACCAGGCTCTGCCCCCAAGAGTTGCCTGATTTTAGAACTCTCTCTCATCCTTCTCAGGCAGAGTAGGATTGGAGAATTCATACAAGTGACCTGCGTAAAATAGTAGCCGGCCCACAGTCAGCTAATATGATACAGAATCAACATCCTTGCCCACTGACCTGTCCTCCTCTTTACATTCTGCTCCCTAGTGGATTTTCCTGGAACGTTGTTATACACTAGCTAAGTCCTTGAGCAGAGTTTAGAAATGGTGGAGACACAACTGGACCTCCAAGGGAAATAACTGAACCTTTCAGCTACGGGAGTTCTCTGTTGATGTTCAATGTTTCCTTCATGGCTCCTAGAATCTGAGGTCCTCCATGGCATGGCCTGTCTGGAGAACCATGAGTTATCTTAGGGGCTTGCTTGTGACTCGGGTACATATCTATCTCTTGCACAGGATAGAAGCTGGAATCAGTGAGTGTCTTTCCTTACCTCTGCTGACCAAAGCTAGGCTCCAAACTAAGAGGTGGGAAGGTAGAGGAGGGGTAGAGAGAGACCAGGGTGAATAGAGCAGCCCAGGGGCCAGTTGTTCTGGTTCATATGCATTTGTTAGTGGAATAACTTAGGGTTGATATTAGCTCTTAGTGATCTAAGGTCATCGAAAGTCTCTAAAGCTAAATGGGCAAGGGTTACTGGAGAAATAACTAAGTATTAGGCACAGATACTTTTGTATTACTAGACTTGTTGGAAGCTTTCAGAGACTCTAAGGGGAATAAACCAGTGACAAGCTGGATATAAAACAAGGCCTATGTAGCTATCTATGGATCGATTGATCAATTGACTTATCAATCTACTGTCTTTGATGTACCTGTCTATTTAAATATCTCTCATAAAATCAGCTATTCATCAAATACAAGCTATTACAGAGTCAGGTACTGTACCACTTTCATGAAGAGAACGGAGCTTGGAAAGTTGGGTGTCTTCTTCAGGTTTTTGATGACCACAGACTCCACCCTTTCCCCTCCACACTCCACAATGAGACTGGGGGACGTAATGGAAGCCATCTGGTAGTTTTTCATGTTTCTTAAGCCCCAAGCTAGAATCTAGCAAGACACGTGAAAGAGAACAGAAGGAAAACCTAGCATGACGAAATTACCACTCAGAAGGAAAAATCTGATCTTAATCACTTAAAATGGATTGATGCACATTTGCCTAAAACACCCATGAAGGTTTTCCTAGGAAATCTGAGGGCCAAGCAGAGAAAGGGCTTTTACAGTCACTCTCTCCTGGGCTGCCTCCTCTACAGTTCTCTAAGATGCCCCCTGCCCCTAGAAATCTGCTGCTCCTAGGGAATGAGGACTTGGGATTCCCACAATGATGTTGGAATTCACTTCTTGTTGTTCTAACAAGCCTTCTATTTCCATGGATAGGTCAAGGTTTTAGGTAGATTCTATAGAAAGCAAGAGACAGCAAGAAAAGATGCATCAAGGTGATAATATCTATATGAAAGGTTCTTTTTCTGTAGCCACATCCATTGGATTTGATCAAATAAAACACAGGGTCACCTACCTCAATAGCAGTGAGCTGAACCACAGGCCTGATCCCCTGGGGGACCATGTATAGATTGGGTGCCCTTTGAGAAGGAAGAATGGGAAGGTTGGAGCCATCCTGTGAAACAAACATGAGTGGTCATACAAAGAGGACCTAGAGTTATTCATCATTGTAAGTAGCTGAAAGAATTCGTGAATGAGAAGGCAGCGGTGTACCTTGTCCCTTAGAATCAGCTCTGCAGTCATGAGGACATCTCCACACGCCTTATCTCCATTCATGACTGGGTGCCAGAGAAGTTTGGGAGTGATGCCCATTTCTGAGTTTAGTTTCACCAGAGGAGAGCAAATGCTTCGTCCTAAAAACTCATCTTTGCCCTAGAGACATGAATGAATCCTCAAATTCCAGGACCAACACCCCTTCAAACCACCATCACTCCCAAGATGCCAAAGCACCTACCACTTGGTCGTTGTCGAAAAGTTCAACGATAACTTGGGGTGGGTTCTGTAGAACTGTTTGAGGTTCTCCATAGATTTCAATTTCATCAAATATAATCGTTTGGTCCCATGTGGGATTGAGGGTTGAATGGATGATCTCGGTGGTTTTGCTTCGATGGAGGAAGGAGACATGAGCGTATGGATCTAAGGAAAGAAAAAGAACAAGGGAGGGGCACCATGGTGAGCCTAGCTGATCAGTCCTCTCACCACATTCTTGTCCTCTGCACACAACGCTCATGGACCTTCATCACCCACCTGGGTTTTGGGGAAGCAGAATGTGGGAGGGGTCAAGAATGTGTTGATTTTTCAGAAGCACCATTAGGTTTCAGAAGCCCCTGAGGTGTGCTGAGGATCCTCTCTCTAGAGTATGCCCCCAACAAGGTAAATTTCGAACAGTCTTTCACACTTATAATTAACAACAGTACAGACTGTGAATGCAGTCAGCCATACATAGGGTCAGCCCCACCTCTCACCCCCATAGCGTAACCTCAGGAGGGAAATATTTAAACTCTTAATTTTGGTCCTCTCTTCCATGAAATAAAAAATAATATCTATTTCTCAGTGTTGAAGATGAGATGATACTTTAAAAAAGTAAACACTTAAGACAGTGGCCACCATCTAGGGAGTCACTGATAAATACTAGTTGTCATCCTAATTTCTACTGTCACTGGTAGTCCATTTAGGAAGTAGTATTTATTGAATGCCAGATGTCAGGGGTATGGTAGTGAAAATGAAAGGCTTAGTAGCTCATGGGGACTGCACTTTGTGATAGCAGAAAACTCTGCTTCTGTGTACTAGTGAGTAGAGTGAAAGAAATCTAGTGTACTGAGAAGCAACCTGTGTTCCCCTATCCAATAAGTAATGATACTGAATATTGGAGTTGCCAGGGGGCTGAACTATCTCAGCAATAACTAATGTCCAACATGAAGCTGGTGTATATGCCAACAGGGTGATTAGGTTGTTTTTTTTTTTTTAGCACTGTGGACATACATCATTATCTTGGCTGTATCCTAATGTGAAGTCTTACACCTCCAACTGCAAGGAACACACTGAGAGTTTTATGTAACTTTAGTCAAGAATTTTGAAAACATTCTTTGACTTTTGGTGATAGAGTGCCACCTGGTGGAGAATACTTGAAAATGGTTATTTTATAGAGCGCCAACTTTGGATCTGGTCTCATTTGTATTCACAAATACTGGTTCCTATTTGTGCTTGGAAAACAACTTCAGCATCGATGTGAGCACAAATTTGTGTCAGAAAATTTCTCTGCTGAAAGACAATATCTAAATCAGAATGTCCCCAAATGCCCCAGGTGGTCCCCAAACTGCAAAATCCCATGGGCAAGAAAAAGCACAACCCCTCAGGCAGGCAGGCAGACCCACCTTCTCCCTCCTCTGCCAACAGCCTTCCCCTTAGAACCAAGCCAAAGGCAACACAGCTACCTGGGATATCAGTGTGCAGGTGTTGGAAATGTGGATGGCAGGCAATAGAGAAGGTGAAATCAAACTCTACACTGCTCCAAGCCTGCTCCAAGGCAGATGGGGGGAATGTGTCATATTTTGTCACCTTCAGAGAGCTACACAGAACAAAGAGGTAAAGGATTCACAAGTCCACCCTCGGGTCCAAATTTAAAATACAGCTCTGTGTGCAAATGGAAAGCAGTTGTTCTTCTGGGTGATTTCTACTGCTTAGTCTCTTAGTACTAGTTAAAGGGTCACATTCCTGTTGGTCATCTCCAGCACCCACCCACAGTGTGTAGATTACATGGTAACTCTTTATCTAGTGACTTAAGCAACTTTCTTCAAGCATATTAAATCAGTTTCAGTATAAATAGAGTTCTACTTGATGAAGAATAGGTCCAAACTGATCTATAACATGAAAGAATCATATGGATTTATTTTCCTTTACCTGAAAAACTATCTTTGTCTAAAGCCATGAGGTTTCTGGCTTGGTAGATATAGCAGCGCAAGTGGTAGATGTAGACTCCTAAAAAAAGAACAAGGTGGAGGTTACACACTAGAAATATGGCATTGCAAACAGCTATCTTTTTGGACTAGTCAGTCATAATCATCCCTTTGTCCAATATGTCCTGGCCATATATGCTACCCACCTGTTAGACACTTAGTACCTATCCCAGTAATCAGACCAACTGATAGGCTGTGATGGGCAGTGCTTGTGTTAAGTAGCCTTTACTTAAGAATTGCCCCAAAGTCAATTTTATTACAGTAAATTTTTATAATTGTTCTATATTATTATTGGCTACTATTATTAATCTGTTACCATATCTAATTTATAAACTTGATCATGGATGTGTACACATAAAAAAAAAACAGGGCTGGAAAGGTGGCTCAGTGGTAGAGTGCTTGCCTTGCATGCATGAGGCCCTGGGTTCGATTCCTCAGCACCACATAAGCAGAAAAAGCCAGAAGTGGGGTGAGGCTCCAGTGTAGAGCACTAGCCTACAGCTGAGGAGCTGAGGGACAGTGCTCAGGCCCAGAGTTCAGGCCTCATGACCAACCAAAAAAAAATGTAAAAAGGTAGTGTGTATTTACTGAGGGTCTTTGAACAGACCTTCCATGGATAAGGGAAGATTACTATATTTTTTTAAAAGTACTATCTTCTGGATGTGGTGGTACATACCTGAAGTTCTAGCACTTGGAAGATTGAAGAAAGAGATATTAAAGCTTGAGGCCAGCCTGGGTTACATAGCAAAACCTTATCTCAAAATTAATTACATAATCATATAACATTGATATAATACAAATACTCTAGTAAGTCCAGTGCAAATATGTCAATCAGGAGAACATCAGCCCTGTTATAAATGACCTAGATTAAGGTACTTCTTGTCACCACAAATCTTTAAAACAAAACTGGGTCTCCAACTGTGATAGACAGAGCTGTCTAGACCACTGTAGCACTGGAGCTTGGATACAATTATTGTTAAAAGTTTGACATTTAATATATCATCTCCTTCTCTTTATTATTATATAAACACACACACACACACACACACACCTCCAAACATGCAGACACATAATTTGAGAGATTGCAGAGCATTATGACTAAATGTATATGTTCTAGGATGCTGATTGCTTGAATTCAAATCTCATCTCTAGTTCTCATAAATTGTAAGAACCTGGACAAACTATATAATTCTCCTGTTCGTAGTTTCAGCATTTGTAAGATGGAGACAATAAGAGCACCTACCTTGCCAGGGTTGTTTTGGAGTTCAAGGGTTACATTAATGTACAGGGCCTAGCACATATTAAGATCCAATTAATTAAGATCCAATTACATTAAGATCCAATGTAACGTTTTCTATTATTGTCACAACACAGAGTAGATCTTCCTCGTTCCAAAATTCCTGAAGGCTTTCATTGAAATCAACCTTGATTTTCTTATTTTATTATTCTTACTCTTGTGTGGTGCTAGACATTGAACCCAGGGCCTCATGCATGCGAGGCAAGCACTACCACTGAGCTATATTTCCAGTCCTTAAATTATTCGTCTTTTTCCCATAATTAAAATAATAATCTGGGAGTGGGACTTAGTTAAAAGCACAAGTGCATATCAGACATACTACATTTAAAATCAGTGATTTAACCACCCAAACATAATTTTTAACTGTTTTTTTTGAAAAGTGAAGAAATTGAAAGTCACGTTCAGATGAAGAGATTCCTATTATGTTTGATGATTTGAAGAGTGTCCTTGAGCTAAACATCACAGAAGCAGAAGTCACAGCTTCACTGGCAACTTACTGTCAAAGTGACAAGACACAATGGGGGTGTTTGCCCCAAACACAGTGGTGGCTGTGTGCTGCTGTTTCTCCTTGCTCCTCTCATCTCCGTCTTCACTGGTATCAGCACCCTGAAAGAGGAAGGAGAGAAATTATCACAGACTAAAACTAACTAAGAGACCACAAACAAATGAAGCAAATGCAGTAATAACTCCTAAAAGAGATTTTATAATCCAATCATCCTATTTCTCAATATATCAGGCTCAAGACAGCAAGTGACTCTAAGTCACTTACCTCCTGGCAAGCAAAAGAGCCAATGTCAGAGCCGATCCTTCTGCTTCAAGTCCAGTTTGTTTAAAAAAAGGTAAAGGATAAGACACAGAGGATTAAAGCCTAGCTACTCAAGATGCTGAGATCTGAGAATCCTGGTTTGAAGCCAGCCCAGGCAGGAAAGTCCACCTCTTTATATTTCCTTTTTATTGTTATTGTTGTTAGTTGAACAGTTACAATTTCCAAGGAACCTATGTTTGGGATTTTGGTAAATGTTACTTGAAATAAAGGTTCTGGAACAGATATATTTAGAAAATGCTGGGGGAACAGGTGTGCTGGCAGTATTGCTTAGAGGCTGTCATATGTTACTGGTCTGTTTATTCCATAAGAACTATTGAGCACTTAGGACATGCGGCTTTCTCTCCACAATCTACAGTCTTACAGCACTAGAGGTACAAGAACCTTTATGGGGTTGGTGACATTTGCATTCAACATTCATACCTTTTTTTTTTTTTTTTGCCTGTTGTGGGGCCTGAACTCTGGGCCTGGGCGCTGTCCCTCAGCTCTTCAGCTCAAGGCTAGCACTCTACCACTTGAGCCACAGCGCCACTTGCGGCTTTTTCTGCATATGTGATGCTGAGGAATCGAACCCAGGGCCTCATGCATGAAAGGCAAGTACTCTACTACTGAGCCACCTTCCCAGCCCTCATATGTTTTCTTTATACCACTGTGCTTTGTCTTTGGCTTCTGATTACTTACAAGAGCACCTTCAAGTTTAAAGATGGCAGCTGCACCATGGATTTCTGAAGGCGCCATTTTCCTCCTCCAGCGTCTCCGGCGAAAGGTGTCTGAACTACGTTGTTTCCAGTGAAATTTCCAGCCAATTAAAGAAGCATACTCCCAGCCCTCCTGATCTTCATAATCTTCCATAGCCTAAAATAGAAGTAAAATGTGTGTGTGTGTGTGTGTGTGTGTGTGTGTGTGTGTGTGTGAGAGAGAGAGAGAGAGAGAGAGAACTGGGGCTTGACCTCAGGGCCTAGACCTCAGGGCCTAGACACTGTCCCTGAGCTTTCTTGCTCAAGGCTGGCATTCTACCACTTGAGACACAGGTTCCATTTAAAGCATCTCAGGTGATTAATTGGAGATAGAAATCTCAAGGACTTTCCTGCCGGGTCTGGCTTCAAATTGCAATCCTCAGATCTCAGGCTCCTGAGTAGCTAGGATTACAGGCATGAGCCACCTCAAAAGTAAAACTTTTTTTTTTTTTTTGGTCAGTCATGGGGCTTGAACTCTGGGCCTGGGTGCTGTCCCTCAGCTCTTCAGCTCAAGGCGAGTGCTCTACCACTTGAGCTATAGCGCCACTTCTGGTTTTCTGGTGGTTACTGGAGATAGGAGTCTCACAGTCTTTCCTGCCCGGGCTGGCTTCGAACCGCGATCCTCAGATCTCAGCCTCCTGAGTAGCTAGGATTACAGGCGTGAGCCACCAGTGCCAGGCCTCAAAAGTAAAACTTTTAACGATGATAATATTCCTTGTACTGATAACACAAATCACTGGGTCAGCCAAACAATACATAGTAATAAAAATCTATTTTGTTGCAAGCACTATACTAGAAGCCAAGGATAGAGCAAAGAACAAAACAGAAGCTGAGAGCTGGAGGTTCCTAGCTGCTCCGGAGACTGAGATCTGAGGATCCTGGTTTGAAGCCAATCCAGGCAGTAAAGGCTGTGAGACTCTTATCTCTAGTTAACCACCAAAAAGACAGAAATGGAGGTATGGCTCACGTGGCAGCAAACCAGAAAAAGCTAAGTGAGAGTGTGAGACTGAATTCAAGCCCCAATGGCAGCACAAAAAATAAAAACAAACAAAATGATGTGGGTGCAGGTGGCTCATGCCTGTAATCCTAGCCACACAGGAGGCTGAGATCTGAGGATCGCAGTTCAAAGCCAGCCTAGGCAGGAAACACCCAGAGACTCTTATCTCCAATAAACCACTAGAAAACTGGAAGTGGCACTGTGGCTCAAGCGGTATTGTACTCGCCTTGAGCTGAAGAGCACAAGGACAGCGCCCAGGTCCAGAGTTCAAGCCTCACGACCCACAAAAAAAAACAAACAAAGCAAACTGGATCTCTGCCTTTACAGAGCTAGTAGGCTGTGGGAAACAGAAGTGAAGTGGAAAATTACAGAGCAGTAAGGTGGAGTACACCGTGGACGTGCCCCCAGTAGGGACCTCTCATACAGATAGGGGATGGGGCAAAGCAAGCAGGTTCTTTTGCACATTGCATTCTGCTGTCTCTCACTCCGTCAGTTCATAAGAGCATTGCTGTTGTGATCCAGTTTGGGAAAACATTGCTGTCTCCTGTTTTTTTTTTTTTTTTTTTTGGGTCCAGTCGTGGGGCCTGAACTCTGGGCCTGGGCGCTGTCCCTCAGCTCTTCAGCTCAAAGCTAGTGTGCTACCACGTGAGCCACAGCGCCACTTCCAGCTTCTTTTTCTTTTTGCTTATGTGGTGCTGAGGAATCGAACCCAGGACCTCAGGCATGCAAGGCAAGCGCTCTACCACTGAGCCACCTTCCCAGCCCTGTTGTCTCCTTCTTACGTATGGAGGGAAAATGCCGCCCCCGCCCCCCCCCACTTCAGGGTTTAAATGTCTTGCCTAACCTAAGTGTTGCTATATAATTAATAATTAAAATGGAAGGTTAGAATATATTGCTTCTGTCATGACTAACAGGCATAGTACTTTTTTACTTCAGTATTATTTCTGTATAAATAATCTTAGCGTCCAGTTGTTTATTCTATTCCTTTCTGGGCCTCCTAGGTTCTTAAAGGCTGAGGAAGCAGTAAATTTGGGATCCTTCTCACCATTGATCTGACATTTTACTGGCGGAGATTTTATTCAACTAGCTTACAACTTTGACTTTCCACTTCAAATAAACAAAATCCAGATTAGTACTGTTTTATTTTCACTGCTGGGAATTAAACCCAGGGCCTCTGGAAGTGGCACTGTGGCTCAAGTGGTAGAGTGCTAGCCTTGAGCTGAAGAGCTGAGAGACAGCACCCAGGCCCAGAGTTCAAGCCCCACAACTGACCAAAAAAAAAAAAAAAAGATAATAAACCCAGGGCCTCATGCATGTTAGGCAAATGCTCTACTACTGAGTTGCATCTTTAACCCCTAAGCATAATCTTATAACTAACCCCATAATAGTGTTAATAGTGGCAGTGACATTTCATGTAGCCAAGAATCAGAAAGGTTGGACAATAGGATCAAAGTCTTGTGTGATAGAAGTGTGCCAGTGCTGTCTTCTAACTGGGGGCTTTTTCCCGTCATCCTGGTACTCTCATATGGAAGAAGAGTAAAGTACGTCTAGAAACTTCTTACTCCATCCAGGATGGGATAACTTGATAGCCTAAATCTCATTCATTCTCCAGCTCCTTCATTTTGCTACCCTATTGGGAACAAGTTCCTGAGCTAGGGAAGAAGACATGAAGATAACTCAACCCCATTGAATAAAAAAAAAATATTGAAACACCTACTAGAGTTAGGCCGTAGGGCAACAGAGAGATTTTCCTGTTTGGAATTAGTCAAATCGGGGTTCAGAGAACAGCTCCAACACTTATAAGACACCTGTCTTAGAGCAAGCCTGTTTAATCTCTCTGTGCATTATCTATGAAACAGGCATGAAAGTCAGAGCTTGCAGATTGTAGGTGATGGATAGGCCATACCTAGCACTTATAAAAGACACTTAAAATGCATTACGCCTTGTTATTGTGCTGAATATTATGATCCCGCTGCATCGATTATTCCATTGAAAGCCACACGACAGCCTAATTACATGAGTATAAATAGCAGCCCTGTTTTGCAGATGAGAAAATAGGTATTTAGGATTGGAATTCTTTTGCATCTTGTTCCCAGTCATGATCTATCGCCACTACTACATTTGGCTGCCAGGACAATGGCAGTGTCTTTTGCTACCTATTTTATAGTGCTCAAGATTTAGCCTGCCCAGCATCCCCTGGAGTACTTGCTTAAATCCATATGGCTGGCCATCACTCTGGAGGTTCTAAGTCAGGAGGATGATCATGAGGGCACGTCCAACAAGTTCCCAGGGGATGGTGATATGGGTGGTCAGGGTGGGTGTATTTTGTGAACCTCCACAGTATCAGACCCTGATCTTCAGAAACGGGCTCCTTCACTGGAACTCAGTGCTCTGAAAGGCAGAGCCCCAAGCCCAGCTCCCATCTATGCTCCACTCACCCTTGCAGTACTTGAAGGGGTTTGAGTCAAATCTTTCTTGCGTTTTCGGACCAGCCGTCGTCGTCTATGGGTGTGATACATTTTCTCTGCTGCAACCCAGGCCTTGGGCTTATTGTCCGGAAGAACGGTAATTCCATACTCCCAGCCTAGAACAGAATTTATGAACGGGTACGCACATCGGCAAATAACTTTCCAGGAAACGCCCAGTCCCTCTTTCTGCCCCCAAATGTCCTCCTCTCACAGCAGCTACAGCTTGACCACATCCTGGATCCAAAAGTCTGAAATTCAAAATGTTCAACCTTTATAAGTGCCATGATGTCACCATGGAAAATTCCATACCTGACCTCACATGGTAGGGTAGAGCCAAAGGCAAATATACTCACAATACTGTATAAATCTATCTTTAGTTATACAACAAGATATATATGAAATAGAAATAATTTTTGTGTTCTAGACTTGGGTCTCATTCAAGATATTTACAAATAATTCCCATATTCACTCTTGTCTCAAGCATTTTGTATAAGGAATATTCAACCTAAATGGTTCTTTTACTTTGCTATCATTCAGCCACACTGGGTCTAACCCCATTCCCTAGCTCCCTATCCAACAGTTCTTTTCTAGCCATGGAGTCCTTTTTCTTTTATGCCTCTATCACTCAGAGCATGACTAAGAATAAAGTACAGCTTATGAGGTGAAGAGTGCAGTGGGGAAAGGTATGGGCCTGGATTTATATGCCATCATGTGTTAGTATTCACTAAATACATTTCCTGCAAGCTTGTGAAACTGCCTATAACCTGATTTGCCCAGTTTAAAGGTTAAAATATGCATATTGTAGGGTGATTATAAGATAATCAAAATAATGTATGCAAAGAAACAGGGCTATGCTTAGTACATAGTGATTGTTCAATCAATGATATTATTGTAAGACCTTGTATGCACATCAAGGTCAGCACAGAATTTATAATCCATTTGAAATCTCTCTACCAAAGCCAGTCTTTTCTATGCAATTGTTTTATTCCTTTGAATAAGAAAAAATAATTTTCCACTTTGGACAATTACAAATACTATAGTTCGTTTAGCTTTAGATTACTGTTGCTAGAAAAGAAAATAGACACCATGATTATCAGAAACTGTCAACCAACTATACTACAGAGGAGCAGGAGGGATTTGAGACATTTTTAAAGTTCTCCTTTCTGTGCCAGGAGGTCCCAAGTCTAATGTTTTCAGAGAAATTCTCGTGTGTGTTTAGGACAGAAAAGTTCCAAACTTAGTTCTTTCCAAAATCCTCATCCTAGATCCCAGGCATCTCAAAGTCCAACTAGTTGGTCCTGTGTTACCTGCTATTCTCTGCTCCTGACATCCCCTCACCCAGGTCCTGTCTAGCCCCTCACCCACCCTTGCTCATGCACCAGATTTTACATTCAAACAGTCCTGGCAGCTCTATCTAATCTAGTTGTCATGGACCAACAGCAGTAGGTCTCTTCCTCTCGAGGAACTCTGAGTCACTAAAGCCCAGCTACAAGCACGTAGAGAGAGGCTAAATATTACCTTTCTCATCTACTGCTCGATTGATGTCGTAGACCCAGGCATCGTCCTCCCACTCCCAACCTGGAGGGCAAGTCAGCTCACTGGGTGATGCTGCTTTGTCTCCATTCTTTAGGAAAATAAAGAGGAGAAAAAGGTGTTAAGCTACAATGGTAATAAAATGGCAAGCTGAGAAGTCTTCCTCGTACTTAACTGTGGTATCCAAATGCCAATGTAGCTTCCATCTCAGGACTGCCTTTTACTTGGAAAAATCTCTTATTATTAAGCACAAAGGCTACATAAACATCCGTTGTTTGAACTACCCTCAGTTTATACTGGTAAGAAATGGTACCAGGTTAAACCATGTAAAATTGCCAAAGTAGTTTAATATTAGCCATTTCCTGTGATTGAAGTTAATGGTGCCACTTATCCTTTTGATATAAAGAAAAGAACCTAGAAGAGAATGAATCAAACATAAAGGACACATATTTTTAAATACAGGGAAACCCTACTTGAGTTTGAGGCTAATGTGTATGGTTGAGCCAAGTTTATATAAAAATATTGCCTTAGATTTACATAGAAACTTTCACAGTGATAAAAAGAAAGTTTGTAAGAGAAATGAAGGTGGCCCATACAAATATGAAAAAACTCTCAGATTCACTTTTAAAATTAAAAGATAAGGCAGGGAAGGTGGCTCAGTGGTAGAGTGCTTGCCTTGCATGCATGAGGCCCTGGGTTCGATTCCTTAGCACCACATAAGCAGAAAAAAAGCCGGAAGTGGCACTCAAGTGATAGAGTGCTGGCCTTGAGCTGAAGAGCTCAGGGATAGCATTCAGGCCCCATGACTGACAAAAAAAAAAAAAAAAAAATTAAAAGATAAGAGAATGAGGGAAGGGGCTGGGAAGGTGGCTCAGTGGTAGAACACTTACCTTGCATGCATGAGGCCCTGGGTTCGATTCCTCAGCACCACATAAGCAAAAAAAGAAAAAAGCCGGAAGTGGTGCTGTGGCTTGAGTGATAGAGCATTAGCCTTGAGCTGAAGAGCTGGGACAGCGCCCAGGCCCAGAGTTCAGGCTCCATGACCAGACCCCCCCCCCAAAAAAAAAAGAGAGAATGAGAGAAGAACAAGATACTACTTGTATTGAATGAGAAAAAAATGTGTTTAGGTAAAAGTCCTCTTCTATACTCTTGCTGCAAACAGCAGTATATACAACCTGACAGCATTTATTAAATATTTGTCATATTCTTTCATGCATTTAAATTTTGACCAAGCAAATCCAAGAACTTTTTCTGGAGATAAACTTTCTTGAGTGATAAAAAAAAATGTTTAAACAAAGAGAATTACTGTCACAACATATACACACATAAATGCATACATCCATATAAATATACTATACAGATATATACACACAAATCACCAAACCATAAATATCAAGAAATTAGCTAAATAAATTATAGTAGGTGCATATAATAAAACACTCAGCAGACTTTTTTTTTTTTTTGGCCGGTCGTGGGCCTTGAACTCTGGGCCTGGCCACTGTCCCTCAGCTCTTCAGCTCAAGGCAAGCACTCTACCACTTGAACCACAGCACCACTTCCAGTTTTCTGGTGGTTTATTGGAGATGAGTCTCATAGACTTTCCTGCCCTGGCTGGCTTTTAACCGAGATCCTCAGATCTCAGCCTCCTGAGTAGCTAGGATTACAGGCGTGAGCCACCAGTGCCTGGCTTCTACAGACATTTTTAAAAGTTCACCTATCAGCTGGGCTGGAAATGGTACTGTGGCTCAAGTGGTAGAGTGCTAGCTTTGGGCAAAAGGAGCCCAGGGACAGCACCCAGCCCAGAGTTCAAGTCCTAAGACCAGTCAAAAAAGAAAAAGTTCACACATTTATGTGTATTAAAAAGATATCTAAGACTATTATGTGAAAAATACACATAGAATGGTGTAGACAACACAATTCCACTTAGTGGGGAAAAGTTATACACTTGCCTACAGACAGAAAACTATTCTCATTTCTTTGGGGAGTGCAACATGAGTCAGGGAAAGTTAGTCTTCATTTCCTTTTACGTTGTTAACTTTTTTGTGAAGCTAGAAGCATTATGTTTGTTGTGATTTTAAAAACTAGTTAGACAAGAAATATTTACCCTGAAAACAAAATTATACAGCCTCAGCTTTACCATGCAGAAGTATCTAGTTAAATTTCTTTTCTCAGAGAGAAAAGATCATGCCCTTGTATGTCTTAAGGTGTGAATAAAGGAGTATCAGAGCAGGAGAAGGCCAAGCCTGCTGGGATGAGGTCCCACAAATCCCAGAGACCAGACAAGGTGAGCTGGGACGCACCGCATCGGTGTAGGTGTCCTCTGCTGGCTTCCACTCGCCTCCAGGGTAGCGGCTGTCGTTCTGGTAGACCTCATCAGTGAACTCCGTGTGACCTGCATCCGCCTCTGTCAGCAAGCTGCAGGAGAATGGGAACTGGTGTTACCCAGGAGAAACAGAAGGTAGACAGCTACCCCAGCTATTTCTAATGTACCAGGAATGGCACCAGCTCCCTCCTTCCAACACCTCCTTGGGTTTTGCTCTTTGGCACTAATTGCTTTTGACATGTGTTTGGACAAAGAACCTAAATTATGTTGGCAAGGTTGCTCCTTCTTAGGGCTGAGGAAAACAGTCTTGTGGGGACTTTTCTTATAGACAGCAGCTCCCATGTTTTCTACTTCAGCTCAGCAAAACTCTTTCTCATAGTACAAAGAGGAAATCACGCCCCCTTACCCCAGCCCATCTGCCTTTAAAGATGGAGTGGGGACAGTCTCCTGGACCTGGGGTGGAAATAGAACTAATGGCTTGCTTGGACTACTTCACACAAACTGAAGGGAGGTGGGAGTTTCGATGTTCTGAAGGATTCCTAGGTACATGGCCAAACTAGATCCATTAAGGGCCCAAACTCTCTTTGGGTGCCTGAAAAGTCCATACCGATTCTCAGCCTTACCAATTTCCCTCTTAGATTTGGAACTATTCTGAAAGCCTACAGAGGAACGCAGAGGAGTTTCAACTTGGACTTCAGTCTTCTGCCAGGTACCACTCAAATAAGGGTTCTAATTCCTTTACCCTTGATTTTCTCCTTACTGTATCCTCCCCTAGAATCAAGCATTGGGAAGGTACCAAAAAATAAATAGTTCTCACCATTTCAATAAGTGGAGCACATTCATCACTTCCCTGGGTCCCAGAGCAGAAGAATAAACACTCGGGCTGATACCTCTAGGATCTATCCAGCCCTAACATACTTTGACCTTTTGTTCTTCTAAACACAATTCCCACCATCTTCCTCCTCACCGCCTTCCTTTTGTCCAGTGAAACCCACTTTTCTTCTCCTTACCAGTCCTTTTACACTCCCCCCGCCATCCACCACCAACTCCATCCAAAGCAAGCCATCCTTGGATCAAAAGCAGTGCTGTGCAAAAAGCATTGGGTCTTAACAGAGTGGCATACCCACTTCCTCCCTCCATAATGCCCATACAGTAATATGGAACAAATGCCACAGAAGCCATCCTCTAGCTACAGACCTTAAAATTCAGCTTCCTAAGCTTGTTTCCACCATACTGAAGTGTGCCATTATAAGGTGACCAGAGCAGAGGTCTCTGGTTCAAATGCTGTTGGTAACATTTTGAAATAAGGTTTAAGGGAAACACAGCAGCTCCCTTCTACTGCTTCTCTTCCATTCTTTTTCCTTCCCTTTCCTTATCTTCCTTTGCCTTTCCTTCTTTTCCCTTCCCTTCTCCTCTTTTTTTTTTCTCCTCTCTTCCTTTCAACACACTTGTCCCTTCTGTCTCCTTCCTTCTTGCCTGCCTTCCTTTCTTTCTTTCCTCCCTCCTTCTCTCTCTTTCTTACTGGTGCTGAACAACTGCTCCACCACAAATCTGCATCCCCAGCCCAAGTTTTGTTTTTTTTCCCCACAAGTCCTGAGATAGATTTCCATAAATTATATAATCTACTCCTTTAAAATGTACCCGATTTCCTGCAGGTGCTGTGGCATAAAACTGAATGCGAGTTCAGTTGCCCCACTAGGCTTCGGTTCCAGCTCCAGCTGCTGTGCTTTTGTCCAGCTCTGTGCTTTTGGACAAGTTACTTCCTCTTTCTAGGTCTCAATTACCCGATTTTGCAAAGTAGAGACAATACTCTCTTGTTGGATGGTCACTCTCTGAGAGCCTCCTGCATTTCTGCACACCTCACCAGCTGGGACCCTGACTGCCTTGGCTATGGAGTATCTTTTTCCAGAATGGACCATCATTTTAGAAGAGGGATAGTATCTCTCCTGGGAGCAAAGGATCAGCAGTGCCCATTATAAAAGATTTGATTTCCCTAAGCTCAGGATTCCTCCTGCAATGCAATCCATTGCAAAAGTCACCTGACCCTCTTCATGTCATCCTGTGGGAACTGGGACATGGAAAACTGGAGCAAATGTTGATACTCTGCTATGGCTACAGGCAATAAAGTCCTTTGTCTCTAAATCAGGAGTCATAAGTCACCTGCCAGTATCCAGTGGCAGGTTGCTTTTCAGTGCAAACAGGTAAAGCCAGCCACTATCTGGTGGATGGTAGTTGAGCTGAAAGAGATGATGTTGGTGCTCTGCCAACCCCTTGGCACATTCACCCTTAATAAAACCTCCATAACTGTCAGCTCTCAAGTGATTTTTATATTTGTCTGTCTTATATTTGTGGGACATCGATGATACCTTTCAAAGCTTCTAAATGGTTTTAAACCAACTTCTACTCAGCAGGTATTATATAAATATGAAGAATGAAGATGGAGGGCAAGGAGAGGGTATGACTCATATGGTACAGTGCTTGTCTAGTTCAAATCCTAGTTACTGCCCCCCCCCCAAAAAAAACCACAACAATAACAATGAAGACGATCCATTTAACAATTTCCAAGGAAAAGTGACATTCATTTTTTAAAAAATTCTAAAAGGTGAAAACTTACCTTCTTTCAGGGTCAACTCTCCAGTCTCCTTCCCATTCCCAGCCTTTTGGAGGCAAAAAGAATTCCCTCTTGAGTTTTATCTTTCCCGTGACATCAGAAAACTTATGACGGCCCACTAATCCAGAGGTGCCCCATTTTCCAAACATGAGGGCTTGATTTTCATACTGTCAGCAATAAACACAATTAGAGAAATATCATTAATTCACCCAGTCCTTAAGCTAGACAGTCGTAGAAAGTAAAAAAGCTTTATGCTCCTAGTGAGAACAGGTTTGTCACTATGTAATTTTGACTGGTTTCAAACTCACAGCCCTCCTGCCTTGACCTCTTTCTTGAGTGAAGGGACTATAGACATGTACCACCATGTCTGACAGTCATTTCCACTTTCTAAGATTCAGCATGCTCATCTATGACCAGTGGTAAGATTCTTTTTTAGAGTTATTCTGGAGTTTAAATATGCAAATGATTATAAATGTGCTTTGTAAACAATGAGATATCTGTTTTTGTTACTATTTTGAATGGCTCCAAACAGTTCTCTGAACTTCAAAATACCTCCAAAGGCTCTCAATTTATGAATATGCATACTTCATAAGGTTCATTTGGACATTTTTTGCTTAGGATTTGGGGCGCATTTCCTCATAGAAACACGTAATTGGTTGTTATTTCTCAGATGTTACTCCACACAGAGCATGACTGAAACACAATGATCTTTAGCACTAGACTTGATGCGGCCTGAAGCTTCTGAGCCTTAGTCTCCTCTGTAATATGGCAGGTAGACCAAGACCTTCCCAGCAGAACCTGGGTTTATGATAATGTGAGGCTTTGGGTGAGAGGGCATTCCATTCTAAGTCAGAATTTATAAATCGATGATGGTCTGATCTTCATGGAAAAGATTGAGACTTGTCAGAGTGGTAAATGTCCCTATTTGATCCCAAATTGGAACTTCCATTTGTCTGCTGATGACTCCACTGAGAGGATGACTTATAAAAGCCATAGAGAAGTTTTTGGCTGATGAGCAGGGAGGAAATTTGAGCAGAGGTCTGATGGGGACATCAGGAGAAGAAGCACAGTAGTGTAGTTTAAGATTGGCTCTGAGCCTGGAGGGAAGATGGCTTTAGGAACAAGCCAAAGGTTCTATGAGACTTGTGTTCATATGACAATGACACAAACAGAGGAAGAAGCTGTGCTTCTGCTTGAAAAATCACAATGGCTCTAGCAAAATCAAAGCAAGGACCTCAGCATGAACAAGAGAATCACCAACAGTAAAGGTGGGAACCTTTACTGGCCTTGGCCAGTAGCAATAGGCACAGTAGTAAGAAAAAAATATTCATCAATAAACATTTGCCAAGCACCTCAAAGACATCTAGACATTTTTCAGAGAACCATGTTCTGTAATTTGCACATAAAGGCAAGAACATTTTCATTATAATTATTAACAGGCCAGTTCTGGTCTTCACATGCTGTTAGGACCTAGATAAGCTAAGGAGTAATGTAACGACTGAAATGGGAAGACCATCTCCAAATGAGCTGAAACTTTAGCTCAGCTCTATTCAGAGAAGCATCTGGCAATGGGAAAGGGTAGAAGGGAGCCCTGGGCCAGTTGATTGTTGCTCAACACTAGCTCCTTCAGACTTAGTTCCAGCCATAGAGCTGGAGGGTAGATGGAAGCCTCCTCCCATTGCCTCTCTCCATACTGCCCACATGGCTAGACAACATCTTTCACTTAGGACCTCCTTCATGACCTTTTCACTTAATTCCAATAGCACCTCCAAGCCTGAGCCAGAAAGACTTACATGTCTCCCAATGCATTCCACTGTTGATTAAAGTGTCCACAGATATCCATGGCTACCCATGCTGGAATAATCATCTCTGCTCCCAATCCCTAGCTTAGCTACAGTGTCAGAATCTCTAGATGGCTCTAAGCATCAATTGGTTTAACAACACAGACACAGTTTTACAATCATTGTAGTAGACTGTGAGGTTTGTGAGGATAAAGTCTAGCTACTTCATCATTTTCAAGATATGACCCAGTGCTTATAAAGCCAATGTTCCTTAACAACATGGATGGGGTGTTATAAATTCCACCATCATTTAGTTATGTAATAAATATTTATATAGAACCACTATATGACAGGTATGCTCCATAAGCAAAAGATAATAATAAAATATGGTCCTGTTTTTTCTTGCTCAGTAAGCAGATCAGAACTACAATCTCTAAGCCAGTTGTCAGGTATAGTTATGGGGAGTAGGAATACATTTATAGATTAGCTAGAATGAAGGCAGTTTTCTCTTTATTTGAGCACTAAGCCCATCTATAGATTGACAGTTCATCTGAAAATTGTCAGGGGAGATCAACCAAATAAATCTAACAAATTTAAATCAATAAACATTTTGAGTAAAAAAAAATAGTGCATGAAGAAATTAAACCAACTCTCTTTTAGATGTAAAAGTTTGTAGAAATAGTTTTTACTATAAGGAGATTTTTGATTAACTAGATGGGTTTAAAACTCTTGTGGATTTTTTACAAATTACCTTGATGTTATTGAAGTATTCAGGTCGCATTTTCTTAGTCATTGGGCAAATCCATTTAACTAAGTGAGTTTGAATCTCTGGTGGGGGGTTTGCAAATTACCTTTATTGTTGTTGAAGTATTCTTGTAATATGTTCTTTGCACTTGGGCAAATTCTTTGGAGACTTCCTCTAATTGGGGAATGGGATTTCTGGTGTTTAAATTCCCCCACCCCAAATAGTCTCTCAGGATCTAAACATTTCAGGAGTCTCCTTTTCTAAGTTGGTGTGTGTGTGTGTGTGTGTGTGTGTGTGTGTGTGTTTTCTACTTAACATATCTCATCAACTGGCACCAATATGGCAGACAAGGTTACTGAGTTCCAGTGCCAGGAGCAACCATTTTCTGTTTTGTTGGCTGAGGTTACATCTTGAAATTATCACAGAATCAGAGTTTTAATGTTGCCAAATGTTGAGAGGATTCTATCCTGTCTCTTGGATGACAGCTGTGATGGTCTTTGGTATATATGTGTTTTCCCTAAGGATGAGAAGAAAACCTTGGGGTTTAAGGGTGTGGCTCAGTTGGTAAAGCACTTAGCCAATGAGCAAAAGCATCAGGTACCAAGTTGGAGTCCAGAACAAGTTCTCCCCCACCAAGGAGGTAAGGATAGAGATGTTCTTAAATGTACCATTTCAGCAAAGACTGAGAATGTTCCTTCTGCAAAGCTATTGAATTTCTTCTCAACAGCACTTAAGCCCAGCCAGATGTTCACTCGCAATTCCACAGGCACTTTGGTCCCATTGTTTTTCTCCTGTGGGTACTGTAGAATGAATGATAACATGTTAACCTTAAATGGGGCACCACAAGGACTGTGACATTTAGTTAAAGCCACAAGCAGACTGAGCATCAACCATTGCTTTTGGCAGTCTATGTTTGCTTTAGTTAATATATGCCCAAATTATCTTGCAGCAAAGATGGCAATAATAATTAAGGCAATTGATCTCAAAGTGTGACTAAAGATTCCTGTGACCTTTTCAGGTTTACAAGATCTAAACAATTTTGCTAGTAACACTAATGTGGTATTTTTCTTCCTCAGTGTACTGACATTTGCAATGGTGGTGTGGAAGCAATGGTAGATAAAATTCCTGACTTTGCAGCAGGAATGAAAGCAGTGACACCAGACTTGATGGATTTCTATTAAAGCAAATATTGAGAGTTATAGTCTGTATAAGCAAATCTCTCTGGGGTCTTCAATAACTTTCAAAAAATTATAAAGAGGTCTCAAGATCAAAACACCCACTGAAGCCAGGTGCCGGTAGCTCACATCTCAGGAGGCTGAGATCTGAGGATTGAGATTCAAAGCCATCCCAGGCAGAAAAGACTCTTATATCCAATTAACCACCAAAAAAGCCAAAAGTGGGGCTGTACCTTAAATGGTAGAGCACTAGTCTTGAGCCAACAACAACAACAACAACAAAACAAAAAGCAAACTCAGTGGCAGTATCTAGACCTTGAGTTCAAGCCCCATAACTGGCAAAAACAAAACAAAACATAAAAACACCCCCTCCACCTCCCTCACCCCCCCCCCACCAAACAAATCAAAAACATTGAATTAAGTGGCTTCTTAAACTGGATAATGAGTATTAACAAAACCAACATATACAAAAAATAATTTCTTAAAAGCATTTTGCTGTTCATCTACTGACTTCTGAAAACCTAACAGGGTTTATCCTTCTGTCTTTCCGCCCACCTCCCAGGAAGGTTTATTTTTAATCAGTTTGCCTCCACCTGCTGTTGAGGTCAATTAAAATTATGGTTCTATCTTAAGCAAGATTTATTCTGCAAGGAACACTTGCGAAGAGATAATCACTCTGATTCTATTTATATGCTCCTGATTAAAAAGCAATGTGATTACTTATTAAAAGTTAGCAGATGATTCCTTGTTTTAAGCTAACACGTTCCCTCAACTCAGATTTTTCTTTTGCCTTTTAAAAAACATTTAAAAACTTTTTGGCATTTCTCCTTCTCTCTCCATTCCAAAGCACTCCATTTAGCAGGGGGAAAAATGTCAAAACATATACAAGAAACCATTCTGATATCTAGGTTTCCAGCCCCAGACCCTACTCTGGTTCTTCAAGTGTACACACTGAGCGGGATCTTGGGATAAGGTTACGGGTCTTATGAAGCTTGCAGAGAATGTGCAAAATATTAGATGCACATACAGCCTGCATCTTCTTGGAAGAAAGAACAAGTGACTTTCATCAGGCACTTAAGGGAGTTCATTGCCAAAAAATGTTCAGAATCTCTTTCCTAAAGTAGAATTGCCCAAACTTCCAATTTGAGCCTCAATTTTGTTGAAGCAACAGATTGTATAGATGACCCATGCTACCTTCTCTTTTCCCAAAAAGGCTCATCGGACTCAAGGGAAGAAAGACACTGCTTTACATGAAACATTCCAGAAAACAAAGCATTTCCAATGTGATAACATTAAGGTTGCAAAGATACCTAGTCAGGTGTCTGATTCAATGTTGGCTGACATCAGATCAGAGCTTAAAAAATTACATCCCTAGAAGAAGGGACCCTAGCATTGGTCCAATGACCTGAGTCATAGACTAGGTAGCAAATTTTAAAGCAACACCTCGCCCAGAACATACATTTTGCCTTTAAGTATTTCACATTACAAAGTGAAGGCACACATACCTTCAGGAGGATGGTTTGGGTTTTCCCACAGTATTTTCCAGATGCATTTTCTCCACTGGTGGAGTATAAAACCTGATGTGCAGGAATTCGGGCATAGGCCAGTCTTTTCTCCCCTCGAATCATCCAGATGATAATGTCAGGCATGCTGTTCTGTGGCTGGGTTTGTGAGTTGGATGGGAAAGGAAGCAAACTTAAGGTTTAGTTTAAGTGCAATGGGACTGGAGGTGTTATAGGCTAGACACTCAGGGCTTCTCTTTGCAAGGAAATGTTTTGATAAGGGCTTTGTCCCACAGACTCTAGCCTCCTGTCTTCTGAGGCCACAGTGTGAGCACGCAGGGCTGGATGACAGGGGCAAAAGGGAAAAGAAGGAGGCAGATGCTCCATCCATCACCCTCATTCCATGCCAGGTGGCCTTAAGTGTAAAAGTCCTACCTCTTCAGTCAGTTGCATTAACTTATCGAGCCAGTCTTCAATTTCTAACAAGGTAGACTTCACATCCGTGGCTTCAGACCTCATCCTCACAGCTGCCCCGTGTATCTGGGAGAGGTATCTGGTCCTCAACTTTCGGATCTGAGTATCAAGAACTGTCACATTAGATTTGCCTTCTGTGACAGGTAAGGTGTATCTAGCAAAAAGGAAAAGAAAAAGAAGCAAAGAATTTGAAGGATCACTTTCTAGATACATTGGCTAGATGGGCAGAAATGTCAGATAAATTCTCCCTTGTATAACCAATGTATGCTAATGGAAAATACGTTTCAAAAGTCTCTTCTGTTGGCAAGAATCACAAACAGCATATGCTTGCAGATTCTTCATTTAGTTGATAAAGTCTATCAGTCTCCTACCAGATTCTATATGGATTGGCTGGCTGAAGCTGCCATTGCATCTTCCTGGGCTTGGCAGGGCAGAAACTATGATTAAAATACCAAAGCAAATCCTTCGGTTTGACCTGAGAGCCATGCAGTCACTGAGAAGAAAATGGAAATAGCAGCAGCTTAGAGATACTGGCCTTCCCTTCTTTTGTTTCCAAGAATCCACCGAAAGGTTGAGGAGGAAGGAGGGTAAATTAAAGACCATGAACCTTGAGAACCATGATCCTTGAGGCAGTTGATAGGTGGGCCTCGGGAGGCCTGTGGATCCCAGGAATTTATAGAGATAGAAAGTGTGGGGGCTGGGAAGGTGGCTC
This sequence comes from Dipodomys ordii, assembly GCF_000151885.1. Lineage (NCBI taxonomy): Eukaryota > Metazoa > Chordata > Mammalia > Rodentia > Heteromyidae > Dipodomys > Dipodomys ordii. The sequence goes on from NW_012267404.1 coordinate 1,838,193, forward strand.
AGTGGTAGAGCGCTTGCCTTGCATGCCTGAGGCCATGGGTTCAATTCCTCAGCACCACATAAGCAGCAAGAAAAAAGCCAGAAGTGGCGCTGTGGCTTAAGTGGTAGAGGGCTAGTCTTGAACTGAAGAGCTGAGGGATAGCGTCCAGACCCAGAGTTCAGGCCCCACAACCGGACCCCCCAAAAAAAAGAAAGTGTGTGTGTGTGTGTGTCTAGACACACAAACACCCATTTATATCAAGGTGCAGAATGATATACTGGTGCTATGGAACTACCTGCTTTGTTATGAATTGTGACTATGATTTATTAGTTCTGTGGTCTGGGCCAATTACTCTTTTGTTTTTCCATGTTCCAATGTGGGACAATAACATCCAACTTTTTAGGGTTGTTGTGAAAAGCAAATTTTTTTATTTTATTTATTTATTTTTTAATATTTTAAATTATTTTTTATTGTGAAAATACTGTACAGAGGGGTTACAATTACATGGGCAAGATAATGAGTACATTTCTTATCAAGCATTGTAGCCTCCTCCT
>NW_012267404.1:1839735-1893156 GCF_000151885.1 Dipodomys ordii
ACACACACACACACACACACACACGTCTCTTGATAAATATTGATTTTGAGGTAGAGGACAGGAAAGAGGATGAGTTGGTAAACCCAACAACTCCCTGGACCTCTGTTTTCTCATATGAAAGACAGAGACCAAGAAATGACCTCTACGCCCATCTCTCCCCCAACACCCTCCTGTACCCAGCTCTAAAGGTCTCTGGATGTGGAGGAGTTCCCTGGTGGTATTGATTTCAGCAGCTTTCCAATGACCTGGCTAGACCACCAGAAGACCCAATAAGTCAGGATGACTCAAAGCCTGAACCTAGTGGGAGAAAAATGTCCTCTTCTCATGGAAAGCACCCATATGCTTTTCTTTCAGAACTTCCCTGCCCATGGCTTTATTACTCAATATTCAAAATGAGCTTGAAATGACTGACTTCCTCCTTTCAACTTCCAAGTGTCAAAAGATTTTATGAGCTGCTTTCCCCAAGTCACAGCTATACAAGGTCATCTGGCTCAACTCATATTTACTGGTTTTGTCCACCCAGGTTTGGCCATGGTGTTCATTAGGCACTCAGTAAAAAACACAAGTCAGAAGGCTGCTTCTCAAAACACGTTAACCTATTAGATGTTCTGAGTGGTAGAACTGATGCTCTGACTCAGGCACCCCTGTTTGTGGGAGCCAGGATTAGCCTTCTTCAGTGCAGTTAGGCATCCCTGGACAATGGGCATCCAGGCCTGCTTCCTCCTCCCTCCCCACCCCTGCCGGAGGTTGCCCTGGGATGTGCTTCCTGGAGTAGGGCTTGGGCATCCTAAGGCTACTTTAGAATTGGCAGCAAATCAGAGTGGAGCTTTTCCTGGTGGTGACTCAGAGACTCCTCCTGGTGAGAGCCTTTTAATAACCCTGAATGGTTCAAATGTGTTTTTCAGATAAAGACTTCAGGCTCTCAACACTCTAAAAGCTCTTAAAACTATAGAATTTCAGGAAGGAGGGCATGGCTGGAATGTTGAGATAAAAAATAAGGTCGTGCTGGGTGCCAGTGACTTATGCTTTTGTAGTCCTAGCTACTCAGGAGGCTGAGATCTGAGGATTATGGTTCAAAGCCAACCCGGGCAGGAAAGTCCATGAGATTCTTATCTCCAATTGACCACCAGAAAACTGGAAATGGTGCTGTGTGGCTCAAAGGGGTAGAGCTCTAACTGTGAGCAAAAGAGCTCAGAGACAGCATCCAGGCCCTGAGTTCAGGCCCCATGACCAAATAAATAAAGAAAGAAAGAAGCAAATAAATAATAGTCACAATACCTTGTATCTTCTATAACTGCATCTATTAGCTTCAACCACAGTTCAGCCAACTGGTTTGCAGGAATTTTGCCTTGGATCCCTGATTTTAGAGCTTCTATATTGGATTGCTGAAACATTTGGAGAAAAAGGAAGCAATTGATCATAGTGCTTTATGCCATTATGCCCAGCAAGGGCTTTACTTTTATTTTTAAAGAGTAGAGTTCCATATTGCTATTAAAATGAGCCACTCATCAACCACAAATTGTGGCAGAAACAGTGGGTCCCTGCTTCCTCCAGGCCCTCACTTTTACATTCTCCTCTCTTCCACAGTAAGAAAATATTCCTCTGAGCATCTGCTTGCCCAGGCATATGACTGAATTCCCCAACTTCCTTGTGATTAGATGTAGCTGCATGATGGGCTCTGACCAATGGGAAGTAAGCAGAAATTAAGCAGGTTTCTTTGGGGCCTGTTTCAGAGAGGGAAAAAAATCCTGTCTCATCTTCACCCTTCTTTTTCTTTCATTTAGACTAGAGTGGGGGATGTTGTGGTGAGTGACCACTACCAGGTAGACAGAGGTAACTCCTTTTGATGTCCGAGCAACAAGGAAGAAAGAGCCTGAATTCCCAGTACCACAGAACTTCCATACACGCTTTGGACTATCTACCTCAACTGTTAAAACCATTTCTCTTATCTGAGTGCCCACTGTATTTGGAGCTCCTGGGTCACAATAGCCTAGTCTGCTATCCTAACTGCTACGTTCATTTACTCAGGAGTAAAGGAAATGGAAGAAAGATAAACTTACCAGCCGTTCTACCATGACTAAGAGCATGTTCACTGCATCCAGGCGATGACTAATATCCTCCCAGTAGGAAGTCAGGGTGACCACCGGCTTTGTATGAGCCCAGGGTAAGTAGTAATAGTAGTTCCCTGCCATGGGACATTGGGAATCAGTGAATGCCAGACACTTCAAGTAGAGAATATATTTATTACAGGTGTGTTAACTGTGCTCCTGCTTAATCTGTATGCTTGGGGAATGGTCTTGGTAGTCTGGTTGTTTTGGGAGCGGCTGGGGATCAAACCTAGGTTCTTATACATACTAAGAATGTGCTCTGCTACCAAGTTATACTCCTAGCCTTAGGCTGGCAATGTACTTATTTATTTGTTGGTTTGTTTTTTGCTGGTTCTGGGGCTTAACCTCAGCGCCTGGGCACTGTCCCCGAGTTTTCTTTTGCTCAAGACTAGCTCTATACCACTTGAACCAAACTCCACTCTCAGCTTTTTGGTAGTTTTTTTTTTTTTTGGTCCAGTCATGGGGCCTGAACTCTGGGCCTGGGCACTGTCCCTCAGCTCTTCAGCTCAAGGCTAGCGCTCTACCACTTGAGCCACAGCGCCACTTCCGGCTTTTTTCTTTTTGCTTATGTGGTGCTGAGGAATCGAACCCAGGGCCTCAGGCATGCAAGGCAAGCACTCTACCACTGAGCCAACTTCCCAGCCCAGTAGTTTATTTTTTGAGAGAAGAGTCTCACTGATTATCTTGCCTGGGCTGAGTCACCAGTGCTTGGCTTGGTTATTTAATTCAGTTAAGCAACAGAAAAATAGAAGGTTCTTTTTCATTAACCTCTTGAAAAATCTCTCTAAAATACCCTTAGTAAACAGAGCACTAGAATTTCAGGAAAGGCATCTAAACATCACTGATGATTATATAACTTGCCAGACAAAAGTACAGAGGGCACCTGAAATTAGACCGAATATTAAATAGTTTGCTCCTGAAGAAATGTTATTTTAAATAAATATTTTTTTTACTTTTTTTCTTTTCCTTTCTTTCTTTCTTTCTTTCTTTCTTTCTTTCTTTCTTTCTTTCTTTCTTTCTTTCTTTCTTTCTTTCTTTCTTTCTTTTCTGGTCATGGGGCTTGGACTCCGGGCCTGGGCACTGTCCCTGAGCTCTTCAGCTCAAGGTGAGTACTCTACCCCTTGAGCCACAGCTCCACTTCCGATTTTCTAGTGGTTAATTGGAGATAAAAGTCTCATGGACTTTCCTTCCCGGGCTGGCTTTGAATCATGATCCTCAGATCAGATCTCAGCCTCCTGAATAGCTTGGATAACAGGCATGAGCCACTGGCACCCAGCTAATTAAATACTTTTGTTGTTCCTATTCTTTGTAAGCCTTAGCAGCTTGCAAGGAGTTTGAGACCCTCTTAGAATCTCAATGTTTAAGAATAGTTGATATTTCCCTGGGCACTTTGCATTTTAATACAAAAATGAGAATAAAGTTAACGTCAATCATGGTGGAGTATTTGGTCAACATTCCTTTTTTTTCTTCTCTATGCTTTTAATCATTTATTGTTACTTCTCTTAGAGTGTTCTCATACTTTGCTTTCTATTATAATTAACAGTCATTCCTCAGTATCCATGGGAGGTTGGGTCCAGAAACTTTAGAGGTGATCAGATCTCTTACATAAAGAATCTATGCACATTCTTCCATGTGCTTTAAATCATCAGGTCCTGGGAGGACCCCACTATAAACACTCACAGGAGAGAAAGCTTACAGTTAATCTTACCATCAAATACAGCACGGCTATACTGCGTTGTGGATGCCAAAGGCTTACATGTTGCATCAAACTTGTTGCCATAGTTCCCAATGCTGACTTCAAACTGAATGGCCTCACCAACATCTTGCAACATGGTGGCTGAATGAAACACAGCAGACAGGCTGTACTTCCGCCTTCGCTGGTATTTCTAAAGTATGAAGAGGGTGGACATATGTTCAGTAAAATTCTTGTTGCCCTTATTTACATCTAACAGATGTAACTCTGTGTGTGTGTGTGTGGCTTGAACTCAGGATCTCTCACTCTTACTTGGTTAGGATTACAAATGTGAGCCAGCAGCACCTACCTTAGATGTAATTCTAAACCAAATTAATTAGTGCTGAATGAAACGTCAGTGGAGAATGCCAATGAGTTCAGCAGTTCCCCTTGTACTGATACAAATGGACAAAGACAGAAGTCTTTGGGATGCCCATTCTATTCACTGAAATAGAGAGGAGAAAATGAAAAGAATACAAATGTCTGCAGGCCACTGGTTAAACAAATTATGTTATAGTCACAAAATAAAGTCAGAGTTAAGACTAGTAGCTTAACTGGTAGACTGCCTTGTAAGCATGATGCCCTGGGTTTGAGCCCCACTATAGAAAAAAAGAATATATGAAGTATTGAGGGAGTGTATTTGGAAAATAGATTCACCAACAGAAGAGGGGAAATAATTACTCAATTTTCCGAGTCCACTGAGGTTCTCCAGGAACTTGGAATGACAACAAAATGAGCTTCAATGTAATCCAGGAAGCATACTACAGGTAGCAGCCAGCAGAGATTTATTTAGCACAGAAAGACAGAGCAGGGTGCATCACTTTACAAGGAGTCAGAAGGTGGAAGCTGAGTCTCAATGGGTAGTCTTTGTCTAAGATATTTGTGTTTTATAACTGCAAGATTTTCTTTTTTTTTCTTTCTTTCTTTTTTTTCTGCTTATGTGGTACTGAGGAATCGAACCCAGGGCCTCAGGCATGCAAGGCAAGCGCTCTACCATTGAGCCACCTTCCCAACCCCTGTGTTTTATAACTGGAATGGACAGGATTCTATTTCAGAGCTGGTCACCTGGATGTATAGGATAGTATCAAAACATGGACAATTGCTGGACACAGAAAGTCTAGGTTAGCTTTATGTCAAAGGGTCTTGTGACATGGGTATCTTTCTTTTTCTTTTTTCTTTTTTTGATTGGTCTTGGGGTTTGAATTCAGGGCCTGCGCCTCTTTGTATTCAAGGCTAGTGCTCTACCATTTGAGCCACAGTGCAAATTCTGCCTTTTTCTGAGTAGTTTACTAGAGATGAGTCTTATGGACTTTTCTGCCCAGGGTGGCTTTGGGCCACGATCCTCAGATCTCAGCCTCCTGAATAGCTAGGATTACAAGCATGAGCCACCAGCCCGGTTTGGATATCTGTTCTTTATCGTCCTTTTTAGGATACTTTTCTTAGTCAGAGATTTATAAAAACAAAACAGATATTTTCTATTCTTGGATATAATTGTTCCTCTGGAGTCAGTACATCTCATTTAACAACTAAAAAAAGAAGGGAGAGTGATGGAAAGAATGTAGGTATACAGCTCATTCAATTCCTTACTGTTCCAGTGATATTTTTTTAGCCTTATTTCTTTATCTGTCTCAGCTCCTCAACTTAACTCAGATTTTAATAAATTTTCTAATTTACTAATCTCCTTTGAGGCTAGCCTGCCTCAAAAATTCTAAAAGGATAGATTCATATGTGTAGACATAGAAAATGGGTATATTTAATTTTTATTTTACTTTATTTTGCTGAGGCTTGAACCCAGGGCCTCACACATGCTAGGCAATCACTCTATCACAGTGCTATGTCCCTAGATCTCAAAAGTGAACTTACTTAAGGTGAGCTTATTAACTATATTTTTTAATATTGGCAATACACATGAAGGCCTGAAAGAATATACCTCAAATTGCTGATCCTTGCCTTCATGCCATGAACTTTATTCAATAAAATGAATCATAATTATGGGTGGTTCTTCCTGTTTGTATGGGGCAAGAATGTGGTCATAGATTTACAGAACTAAGCAAACAACCATTTCAAAATTTAAACAAAACTCTATGGAAAATACATACAATAAAATTGACAATTTTAGGTATACAGTTCAATGGCATTGACTCCATTCATATGGTTGTGCTGAGACTCTTTGCATCTTGAAAAATTGTTATTCTATACTCATTAACTAATAGCTTCCATTCCCTTCCAAATAGTGCCTGGAAACTATCATTCTACTATCTCTCTCCATGTGTGATCATTCTGGGAACTTCACAGAAGGAGAATCACATAGTCTTTTCTTGGTGGGGAAAAGGGAAAAGAGGGCTTGAACTCTGTACCTGTGCACTGTACTTAAGCTTCAGTACTCAAGGCTAGGTCAACCACTTGAGCCCCAGCTTTACTTCTGGCTCTTTGGTGCTTAATTGAAGACAAGAGTCTCACAGGCTTTTCTGCCGAGGCTGGCTCTGAACCATAATCCTTAGATATTAGCCTCCTGAGTCACTAGGCTTACAGGTGTGAGCCACCATTGCCCAATAATCATGCAGTCTATATCCTTTTCTGTCTGGCTTAACTCTCTTAGGATGCCTTCAACAGCAGCTTTATTCTAGCAAGTGTCAAAATTTCTTCCTTTTCACCAAATCCTATTCCATTGTATGAGAACACCTGATTTTGTTTATCCAGGCATCTATTGATGGACACGTGGACAGCTATGAATACTGCTCTGAACACGGATGTACAAATGTCCATCAGAGTCTCTGCTTCTAATTCTTTTATGTTTTATACTCAGAAGTGGAACTGTTATACAATAGGGTAACTCTGGTTCCAATTTTAGAGGGACTGTTTTTAAGAACTTCTAATAGTGACCATAGCTGGTAGGTTTCTTTTTTTTTTTGGTCTGGTCATGGGGCCTGAACTCTGGGCCTGGGCACTGTCCCTCAGCTCTTCAGCTCAAGGCTAGCGCCCTACCACTTGAGTCACAGCGCCACTTCTGGTTTTTTTCTTTTTGCTTATGTGGTGCTGAGGAATCGAACCCAGGGCCTCGAGGATGCAAGGCAAGCGCTCTACCACTGAGCCACCTTCCCAGCCCCACTGGTAGGTTTCTAAAGGTGGAAAGAGAAAGAAACATACTATCATTATGAAGCCGCCATCTTGGTTCAAAGAACTTTCTTTATATTGCAGAACAGAACCTTCTAAGAAGGTTTCATGGGAAATCTCTCTGAGCATCATTTTTTCAGGGAAATCTTTCTAAAGCATTGGTTTGCAGCCTTTGTTGCCCCATGAACTACCTAGAGAGCTTTAGCCTTGGGTACTGGATTTCAAAAGCTTCCCTAGAGCAAAAGGGAAGATAAGATGAAGGAAAATGATGGAAGGGATGATTCTGATGAAGAAGCACTGGACACATAAATGGCCATGTTAATTAAAACCCTCTGTACAACCATTTGAAGTTCAGAAAATTAAAAAACTAAAAAGCTTCCCTGTCTCAGTATATTAACATTTTTTTCCCCCAAGTGGGAGAGTTTGGAGGAATTTAAGCTATTTGTTAGGAGCATTGTTTAAAGTACTCACAGTTAGCCCTGCCCCCAACTTTCCACAGCCCAGGAATGTGGTGGACTGGGGGGTTTGAGCTTGATTGTGTAAGAATAAAAAAAGCAGGAAGTTACTTGTATTAGTCAGAAATTACGTATAGTATCCTTCTTTGCAAACCACTTTAGAATAATACAAGAAAAAGATCTAAAAATAGGAAACATGATGAAGGTCCTGAGTTGGATCCCAGAGGAAAATGATCAGTGGTTAAGCCAGAGCCATTATTAAATCAGGGGGCAGAGGGTTCATAAGGAGGCTGGGGTTGGGGAAGTAAATGTTATCCAAGACTAGGTCCACTGGGCCCCAAAACTCCCAGCATGTTCTCATTTTCACTTACCTACAAGGACCCTGGCAGGACCCTCACCCTGGAAAGTCAGAGCTCTAAAAAGAATTTGGGTATCTGGAGATCATGACACCCAGCAGAATGGCACATACTGTCAGCAAGTAGCTAAAGATAGAGCACCCTGTGGACTACTTTGCAAATCCAGACTTTGCAATTCCATGAGGAATATCCCTACCACTTCCTCCCCGCCTTGGAGCTCTGACATTCTGATTAGGGAAGCAAAGAAGTCTGAGAGTGCCAGCCATTTCTCACTTCCTCTTGGCCCCCAGGGCACAAAGAGGTGAATAGAGGAACAATAAGAACCATTTAGAAAAAAACCAGATCCTCAGCTTTGGTTCTGGTCCCTCCCTTATTAGCCTTGGGGCAAAACTGCAGCAGCCAGTGAAAGTTAAAGAATATAAATTAGTCTATTGAGCACAGCAGGAAGTCTATTTGATCGTGTAGCCTACAGCTTCTACAGATCTCACGGATCTGGGCATTCTGTAGAAGAGGCGAGGTGGAATTTCAGAGGTAACTTTGAGAAAGAAAGTGGTTTCTGTCAGCTGGATTCTGAAGTGGCTAACAGTGTTTCAAAGTAGGTGTGAGCACCAAGGCGTGGAACTTAAAGAAGAGGGACGGAAGCCAAGAAGGGAGATGGGAGCCAAGGAAAGTCTCTCAACTTGCCCACTTAGGTCTGTTTATTTAAGGTCTGCAGACAATTGGCCCAGTTTGTGGAAGAATGCAAGTGCTGCTGCAAGCAGGATTTATTGAGCCCTTAATGTGGGCCAGTCCAATAAGAGACCTCAAGGGAATGTTGAGTGTGCAGGAAGGAGAAAGCAAGTTCATACAATGCTTCTAGACACAAAAAGAAGAGGAAAGAGGAAGAGGGAGGACATAAAGAGCAGATCACAGGTAGACAAAGTGGTCCTTCTATAGCAGGGCAGAGGCTAGGAAATCAGCAGGTGTCAGAATAATGGTGAGTTTATCCACACTTGACCCTCTCCTATCAGCCTGATTCCTTCTGTGGAAACACCAGGCAGGACCCTGTTGTACCTCCTGTGTGGCAAGAACCTGTGGCCAGGTCCAGAGCAATGCCAGCTCTGCTCCAGGGAGATGAAGGAGCTCTTGGCTTCTTGGAGACCCAGTGGCTTTTCTGTGCCCTTATAAATAGTGAAGTCTGGCTGGGTGTTGGTGGCTCACACCTGTAATCCTAGCCACTCAGGAGGCTGAGATCTGAGGATCAAGGTCTGAAGCCAGCCAGGACAGGAAAGTCCTTGGTACTCTTATCTCGAATTGGAGGTGTGGCTCAAAGTGGTAGAATGCTAGCCTTCAGCAGAAAAGCTCAGGAACAGTACCCAGGTCCTGAATTCAAACCCCATGACCAATACAATAAAATAAATGGTGAAGCTGTCTATGACCATAAAAACGACTAGTGGTGATGCCTATATTTTTGAGTGGTAGCTCTTAGACCCCTATTCTCAGTTCATTCAGTTTGGAAGGATCTCTCTACTCTTGTCAGTTTTCAGTAGGGTACTAACATCTCAAAGGATGAAACAAGCCTTCTTACCCTCAGAGTGCTGCTGTAGATATATTAAGAGGCTGCACAAGTTACCTGCTATGAAGAAGGTCCTTCTCCAACTCAGACCTTCAATGACCTCTAAAGGTCTGTTGGCTCACACAATCCAGTACCAGCTATCCTACCTCCAATGCTCTCCAATACCTTTTTCCACATCATGAGTTACACTCTAACATTTACCTCAACAATCAGCAAGTCATCATTTGAAATGGGCTCAAGCATCTTATCTGGTGGTGTCTTTTCAAGAAAAGTGCTTAATTCAACCAAGATCCTGCCTCTGTAGGCAACTCCTTCTCCCTGCAAGGCAAGAACATAGGGTTATTCCTTTAGGTACAGGCAATGTCAAAAAGAACTCTGCCTTTCTGGTTGGGTTAATACTATTACTACCATATATATATATATATATATATATATATATATATATATATATATATATATATACACACACACACACACACACACACACACACACACACACATATGGCATATATATATATGGTATATATATGGCATATACCATATATATACATAAATGTGCGCACACATACACACACATGTAGACATTTCCAATGGTCCTAACCTCCAAAATGAATCAGTTAGTAACTCTTGCAGCTGATTTCAGAACTTAAAATTTTATTATTATTATTATAAAGGTGATAGAGGGATTACAGTTACATAGGTCTGGTAAAGAGTACATTTCTTTTTTTTTTCTTTTCTTTTTTTTCTTTGGTCAGTCATTGGGCTTGAACTCTGGGCCTGGGAGCTGTCCCTTAGCTCTTCAGCTCAAGGCTAGCACTCTACCACTTGAGCCACAGTGCCACTTCCAGTTTTCTCATGATTAATTGGAGATAAGACTCTCATGGACTTTCCTGCTCAGGCTGGCTTTGAACCACGATCCTCAGATCTCAGCCTCCTGCATAGCTAGGATTACCAGCTACATTTCTTTTTTGACAACGTCACCCCTTCCCTCACTCTCTCCCAGTTTTCCCTCCCATCTCCACCCACAAGTTGTATAGTCCAGTGAGTACTATTGCTGCATTTTTCACCCTTTATCCCTCTGTTTCAGATCTTTAAAATTTGAAGGAAGAGCCTTTAGAAAGGATACCAAAGAGATCCTTCCAGATCCTGCTCAGGCAGAAAGGGATCCTAGCTCTGACTGAGGACAGAGGTTTAAGAAGCCATGCCTAGCTGGGTACCTGTGGCTCATGCTAATAATCCTAGCTATTCAGGAGGTGGAGATCTGAGGATCATCATTTGAAGCCAGCTCTGGCAGGAAAGTCTTATCTCCAATAAATGACTCAGAAGACACCAGAAGTACAGCTGTGGCTCAAGTGGTAGAGCACTAGCTTTGAGTACAAAGAAGCTCAGGGACAGCTCCTGTGCTCTGAGTTCAAGGCCCAGGACTGGCAAAAAAGAAGAAGAAGGAGGAGGAGGAGGAGGAGGAGGGGGGTGGGGGAAAGAGGGAGAGAAAGAAAAGAAAGAAAGAGAGAAAGAGAAAGAAAGAAAGAAAGAAAGAAAGAAAGAAAGAAAGAAAGAAAGAAAGAAAGAAAGAAAGAAAGAAAGAAAGAAAGAAAGAAAGAAAGAAAAAGAAAAGCCATGTTCTGCATTTGCCAAAGTGGACAGGTGCAGGTTGGGAAGGGGACGTGATGGGGCTCTAAGTCTCCCTCTTTTTACTTCAGCAGACAAGTTCTACATTTATCTATATTAACTCAGTTCCTTATTTCCTCTTCTCAGAACATAGAGGCCTCACCGGGCAAGGCAACCGGGCCAAGTCTCAGAGTAAGCAGGAAATAATGGAAGGTGTTCTGAGTCAGTGGAATATGAGGATAAAGTGTGTGGGTACTCCTCCCACCACACCCAGCTGTTTTGTGTTAGCACAAAATCTTCTAAAGAGGAAGGGAGGCATCCCAATTCCACAACTGTCTTCTGGGCATTTCCCATCTCTGGGACCCTGTGTTCTCATTTATGACACAAAGGTTGTGGATTGGATCAGGTATAACAAAGAGTCTCTGAAGACATATCACTGCCAATTATTTGAGGAATTCTTGGAGCTTGGCATTGAAAAGAATTTCAAAGCAGCACAGTAAGTGTAAAAGCAGATATCTCTAGGATCTTTTTCTATTCTGGCACTCAATAACTTGAGGAATCTGAGCTCTCTCCTTCGTTGTTTGATCAGTCATATTGTGGCTATCTATATGAAGAGGAAGGATGCTCCCTAAATATACTTACCTTGATAAAAAGGAATTACATTAACTAGTGCCTGATAGTAGCAATCTTAATTGACAAACTAACCTTTCCTGTGTTTAGGTCATCATAGGGGTCTGGGAATCCAGTGTACTCTCTGGGGCTTCCATAAAGGTTCAGATAACAAGGTCCAAATGTTGGGACAAAGCCCACCTCTGTTTCTCCTGTATTTACTGAGAGATAAACACCATCATTAGATTTCAGGCTTTAAGCCTCCTATGGAAATTCTACAGAAATAAAATATTAGTTATTAGTTAACTGGATGAGATTAAGTTTGTTGTCCATTCTGTGAGTTAGTTGTATTAGTGAAAATTATAGGCACCTGCAGGACTTGCTGAATTTCATCTTACTATTATTGAATAGTAAATAAAACATTTGTAGTGGGTAGTTCAGGTAAACATATTCTTACAAAAAGAGAATGTTATTCAAATCAACAAATAATAAGATTTTCAACATAATCAGCACAATTGATTTAATGCCCTCACATCTCTGAACATGAGCAATAACAAACACTGCTATATCTCACACACAGTTATTGGGACTCAAGCCAAACGAGATTGTGTGAATCTAGCTGAAGACATGAACATATAAGCAAGTGCTGGTTAGCAAACAGACTCTAAGCACAACCACGCAGGACAGTCACACCACACTCACAACACTGACTCTAGTGAGACTACCTTTGGGACAACAAAATGTTAAAAGAACAGCAATCAATGAATACATTCTTAGTAAGATGATAGTAGGTAGAAAGCTCTAGTAGCAAAATTGCAAAGCATGAACCTGTATACGATGCAGCCCCAGTTCCTGAAGATGAGAGATCTATGTAGTAAAAATGATTGGTTAAAACACAAGAGAAACATGGGCATTATAAAACACACACTATCAAGTTAATCAAATCCTGTGCCAGGAAAGCAGTTTAGCAACACCAGAAACGCCCCATATTTGCACCCATGTCACACGATTATTTTGAAATTAATGTAAATCTTACATATTAAGCCTTTGTGGCTTTGTGACAATCAGCACAACCACCACACATGAGTAACCCAAATTCATCAGCCCAAAGAACCAAGCGTGAAAAAAAAGCTGGCTTCCCACAGCAGAAGAGGCAGGTGACATAACCAACATCTCATGCTTTCAATAAAAAATGTATTGGTTTTATGGCTGAGTTGGGATCAAAGCCAGAAAATCCAAGTTAATATAGTCGAAAGCTGTATAAGAAAATACCTGTAGTCAATAATATATTATGTGACTCAAAACATGGTTTGTTTCTTTGGTTTCATCATTGTTATTTTGAGACCCTGCAATGGATATGCGGGGCAGATGACCTCACAGGTCTGAAACTTATCCCTCCTCCACAACTAAAATCTTATACCAATATTTCTTGAATAATTATCTATACATATTATGACTTCTACTAATAAATGGATTTTAGTTATTTTTACAGTGCTTTTATATAGTTATAGCCTGCTTTTTAGTTCCTCTATTGGCTTCTTCCTTTCCTTTCTTTCATACTGGTAATGTGCTTTACTTGAACTCAGAGCCTCTAGCTTTTGCTTATTTTCTTTGGTCAAGACTGCCACTCTACAAGCTACTAGTTTTTTGCTGGTTAATTGTAAGTAAGAGTCTAATGGGCTTTTCTGCCCAGGTTGGTTTTGAACCAGGATCCTCAGATCTCAGCCTCTTGAGTAGCGAGGATTGCAGGCTTGGGCTACCAGCACCCAGCTCTTCTCCTGGTGCTTTCATCCAAAATGATTACATCTGTATTGCTTACTTAATAAGAAGAGTCTATAATCTATAAGACTCTTGCCCTTAACCTCCAACCTCTTCCTCCTTCCATTTCTAATCCCTATTTTCTGTGCTTTTGCTTTATATATTGTAATGAATGATGACATTTATACAATGCTCACAGCTTGGCCTATAGGTTTAATAACAATAGAAAATGGTGCTTACATAATAGCAACTACATAAATATTGTTCTCTGCAGAGAAAAAGAAAGGGTTGTGGTTATATTTCCTTTGTTATAGCCCCAGTATTATGTAATTCCTGTGACTCTCTATGCTGAATACTTGAAAGGACTCTTGCTTATCTTCTACAGTTTGCTTACAGTAGTATGCCTTTATATTCAATCACATTTTTTTTCTGATCACCTCTGTTTCTCCTGGGATTTATAATTGTCCTTCTTCTTAGTTTCTTGAAGGAGAAAATTGATTGTTTCACCACATCTGTAATACCTTATTCATGCTGTTGCTTAAATTAACACTACTTAAAAATTAAAACTTACTAAGTCCTCTTAAGATGAAGATAAAGGAAACTTCATTTTCTTAAGACAAAATTTTCCCTAAATTCTCCAGTTTTATTCAATATGTACAATCTGCTGAGTATCAGTAGCTCACACCTGTAATCCTGGCTACTCAGGAAGCAGAAATCTCAGGAGAAAAGTTTGTGCCTGGGCAGAAAAGTCCATGAGACTCTTATCTGCAATAAACCACCAAAAACCCAGAAATGGAGCTGTGGCTCAAGTGGTAGATCACAAGCCTTGAACAAGAAAGTTAAGGGACAGTATGTAGTCCCTGCATTCAAGCCTCAATACTGAAACACAAAAAAATACATTTCATCTGTTGGCAATTACAATAATTTTTGTTTGGGCAGTAAAAAAAAAAACAAAACACAAAACTACTGGTGTTAACACTAAACCATTTTCTTTGTCTTCTTAATTTACTTCCTTCATTATTTACTACAGTTTGAGACATATTCATTAAAACATAATGCAGATACTGGTAGGCAGTTCTCAAGTGTGGAAAATAACCCAAAGAAAAATGCATTGGAGCCGGGCACCAGTGGCCTATAAGCCTAGCTACTCAGAAGGCTGAGATCTGAGGATCACGGTTGAAAGCCAGGCTGGGCAGGAAAGTCTGTGAGACTCTTATCTCCAATAAAACACTAGAAAACTGGAAGTGGCATTGTAGCTCAAGCAGTAGAGTGCTCGCCTTGAGCTGAAGAGCTGAGGGACAGTGCCCACGCCCAGAGTTCAAGCCCGACAACCGTCAATAAAGAAAGAAAGAAAGAAAGAAAGAAAGAAAGAAAAATGCATTGGTTATCAATGTCTGTTAGAGTGAAAACAAAAATACATGGGATCTCAGCTATATTCCATGGTTCACTGGCATCTGGCCTCATTCCTGACAAGGAATCAGCTGAGAAGGGACTTGTTATACTGGGGTGGACTTCTATCAATGTCACTCTAAAATAACAAAAAATGTATTAGGAGATTTGGATAGGAACAATAAAGCTAAAAATCTCCAAACTGTTGGTTGTTTCTCTTGTTATTCTTTTAGACATCACCAAAACACTTGGAATGGTTTACTATACTCATCAAATTTGCCTATTGAGAGACGCTATCTATTGCCAGATGCCCCCCAACCCCCAGTTTGTCCCTTCTCCAGAAGTTTTGCATCCTGTTTTGTGCCAGATTTGCTGAGTGACTTACCTTCTACTTCCCCACCGGAGGCAGCAATTTTAGAGAGGTATAAATACGTTGTTCCAACAACATCATTTTTGGTAAGACGGTCCCTGTGTAAAAGAAAAGGTTAAGGTCTCAGCTTATAAACATAAGTCTCCGTTTCAGTAATAATAATATACAATAAAATTTAAAATGATAACTATATAATATTGATCAATATACATTGTATTCATAAAACAATAATAATTTCATGTGACCATAACCTTTCTGTACAGCATCTTTATAATAAAATAAAATGAACAATAATAATAATAATAATAAAGACAGTTAGAAATACCTCAGACCACAGAAATTATAAAGTGCAGAGGGCCTCAAGCTTCACTGTACTTAAGAATCATTTGTAAACCCTCTACCTGCATCTCCCCTCCCACCCACCACAAGCTTCTTAGTCAGTAAACCCGGTTTAGGAATTACCCTTTAGGGTGGTTTAGAAATGCTGCACTAGTCAGACAATTCATTTTGCAGTGACAAAACTGAAACATTATAGAAAGGTGGAGGGTTTTTCCTATGGCCACTTAATACCATTTTCATAAAATGAATTAATCAACTTGAGGCACATGACATTATGAGTATAATATTATATGAAATGATTGTTTATATTTTATTATGTTCATGCTAATTATTATAACAACAATTACAATGAGTTATCTAAGTGTTTAAAATAGGGAGAGAATTTCCCCTCCAATTCAAGTTTTGATTGAATACATAGTAAGTGTGAGTGCTTACTGAGTAATAAGTACTGTTTCTCCAGTGTAGTCACTTGCCTAAATCTTAGTATGTTGTGGGGGCAAATGTACCCATGCCCACTATAAGTAATACAGTACACATTCTGTGTATGTGAGTATGTGGAGAAGGAAACCCCAATATATCAAAAAGTAAGTTAATCCATCTAGCATAATGTCCACTACACGCAAATGTTCAATTCTTTTTTTTTGGGGGGGGGGTCTGGTCGTGGGGCCTGAACTCTGGGCCTGGGCACTGTCCCTCAGCTCTTCAGCTCAAGGCTAGTGCTCTACCACTTGAGCCACAGTGCCACTTCCGGCTTTTTTCTTTTTGCTTATGTGGTGCTGAGGAATCGAACCCAGGGCCTCATGGATGCAAGCGCTCTACTACTGAGCCACCTTCCCAGCCCCAAATGTTCAATTATTTAACGTTGAGTTAGATACTTGTCTATTTCAACTCACCAGTCATATACTGTTAGTTTTATTTTTTCACACATGGAAGGAAACTGTTAAAATGAAACAACAAAAAAAGGAAATTATTTCTCCATTTATTCAGTAGCTACTAAAGCAAGCACTCTTACTTTTTCTGAAAGAAAAGGAAGTCAAACCTTGATCTGAAGATTGACCACTTGATTCCACACAGGGTTTGCATTTTTCTCAATTATATTTGTGCATACCTGCAAATCACCAAAACAAAATTTTGGAGATTAGAAGTTTCTAATTTCTAAAATTTTCATATATATGGTTATGGTTATGATATTAGTTATATGCTTAGTAATCAGGTTAAACTTTGTTCCTCCTTCCCTTCTTCTCTCCCTCCCTGTCTCCTTCCTTTTCCTTTTGGTGCTGGGGATATAACCTAGGGCCTTCCATATGCAAAGTATATTCTCTATCACTGAACTTTCACTCAGTCTTCAAACTTAATTTTTCTTGATAATGACTTGGTAAAATATGACGCCAATATTGGTCTTTGCTCTCTCTATGCACTAAACATTTGTATTTATCCATGTCTTCACTAGTTTACAATTGCCAGATGTCTAACATTAGATAAATATAACAAGGCAAAAGTTAAACTTTATTATTATACACTAATACACACACACACACACACACACACACACTATCACTTCTTGTCACCTGCTCTATTTTCTGTATAGTTCTAAGCACAATCTGAAATGATTCACTTTCTGGTTTACATGTGTTTTGTCTGTGGTGTGGTTTTAGTGTCTTTCCCACACGTTCATGAGTTGGAAACTCAGTCCCTAAATTTGTATGTTCATGGTATTTTGAGGTGAAGTCTTTGGGAGGGAATTAGCCATAGATGAGGTCACCAGGGTGGGCGAGGCTCCCATGAGGGCATGGAATGATCGCAGCTGCCTTGGGAATTTGCCTAAGGTTAAAACAATACTTGAACCTTGGAAATAATTTCAATAACACAGTCGTGCTTTTCGCAATTTGAATCTTCCAAAAGATTTAATTTTCTAACAGGAGTCTAGCATGATTTCCATTTCAGAATAAGGCTGTGGAGAAACTTGGTGTGTTTGATTCAGATGAAATCTCTGTTCTCACATAACAGTCTGCTCACCAGGGGGCGATTTGAACAAAAAGCAAGCAGGAATTCACTCCAAGGAAGGCTCAGCACTAGCAATATTTTCTCTAAGAGGCAAGCGTCCTTAGATCCCCGTTCAAACCTTTTTTCCAGCAAAGGCAACTTCAACAAAAGGGTCCACGAGGTTTTTCTTATCTGCAACGCCACCAAATATCTCCTTCACTGTCTGTGAGAAAGCATCATCCACTGGAAGGGAACACGTCACACAGCAGACATTAAATTTGGTTCTCTTCAAAGAATGGACACAGTTTGCCAAAATTTAAAATGTTTCTCCTACATGTGAGGAAAGGTGTACAAGAGTCGTTCTAGAAATCCTCCAGAGAAATCCCATTCGAGAAACAAAGACAGCAACGTTCTAAAATCAACCACAGTATCTTGAAAAATAAGCCCATCAACTACTCTGTTGAGGAATGATTATTTATGGAAGAAGAAAGTAGAATTTTTAAAAATGCATACAGTCAAGGGAAGAAGCCTGGTTTCAGTTTAGAAAGGTGTTTCAGGTCAAAAGGATACAAGCTTAACCTGACTTTTAAAATGAATTCTAGAAAGAGTAGCACTAGTATCAATAATACAGCTGTAACATGGAATCAAGCACAAACAGATCTCTCTGATGTAACAAACTCAAAAGTAGATAAAATCAAAGCAGTGTAGAATACCATGTGTCGTTTAATGCACTGCATTGAAGGGGAAGATGGTACAGGGGGTGGTCTTACAAAGGGGAGAAGCATCCCAGGAAAAGCTGTACGCTCTAAAGAGATGCATTGGCTGTGTGTGGATGCAGCCTCCTTAGGGACCTGCAGAAGGCTCCCCTGTTCCCAAGACCGGCAGGAAGCAGACAAGTCCAGGCTCCCAGCTCTCCTTGCTCCTTGTCTTAGCTATTTTTAAAATAGGATCTCATATTTTTGCCTAGGCTGGTCAGGACTGAAATTCTCCTTCCAGTTCTTTCTATATGTCTGGGCTGACATATGCATGCTACCACATACCTGGCTTATCAGTTGAGATGAGGTCTCCCTAATGTTTATCCTGAGCTGGCCTTGAACCACAATCCTCCCAATCTCCAACTCCAGAATAGCTAGGATGTATAGCTACCATGTCTTGCCACAGTGTTTGTGTGTGTGTGTGTGTGTGTGTGTGTGTGGTGTCAGCACCTGGCTACTAACTCTAATTTTAATCTTTCCAATAAAATGCTTTCAAAGAAAACTTCAATAATATATTCAATTATCAATTAATGTTTCCTATTAATTGATTAATGTCTTACTAGTCAATGTTGACCACAGTTTAACCTGCAGTCAGTCAACCTGCAGCTAAGACCTGCAGGTAGGTCTGGGCTTTTTCACTCAAGGCTAGTGCTCTATCACTTGAGCCACACTTCCATTTCTGGCTTTTTGCTAATTTAGTGGAGATAAGAGTTTCTTGGGTACATCTGCCTAGGCTGCCTTTTCATAGTCCAATATCGAACACATTTATTTGGTTTTGTAATTTCAAATGTTCATTTGAGATTTAAGAAAAAAGGCTGGCAGTACTTACTGCTCACCTCGCTTTAACATTGTCTAGATGAAGTAAAAAACAGACACAGAGGAGAAAAAAGGATAGAGTGGAATAGGCGAGAAGCAGGTGAAGGAACATGGATCAGAAGTCAATTGGCTGTGCAAGAAGCTTGCAGTGGAGCCAGACAGTGAAAATAAGCCCATGAAGGCTTCACAGCAGAAAAACGTGCAGCACGGAGCAGCAGTCAGTATTCAGAGGGTGAGCTGAACACATCCCATCATGCAGATAACTGGCAAATCCGGGGCCAAGTACGAATCCATACATACTCTGTGGGATGTCCTCGGCTCGGTAGATTTTCAACAAGAAGGTCACCCACCGCAGGGCAATGCCAGCAGGCAATAATAAATTGCTCTCCACATCGTCACTGTCAATATCACGATCTCTTTTCTCGGGCTATTGAGGACGCATGATTAAATTTACATGAATAATTCAATTTATGTGTATAGAAAAGCAACACTTCTACAAAGCCAAATTGATGTTTGCAAACTGAAAAGGAATTAAAGTTTTGTTTCTATTAGGATATATATAAAAATATATAATATACACATATATTTTATATATGTGTATATTATATATTTTATTTAAATTATATAACACACATATTTATATATTTACATAATATATAAATATGTGTAAACATACAACTATATATTTATATAAAATATGTTTATATATTTATTATATATAGTTATATATAAATTTTTTTTTTTAGGTTCAAGACTGGGACTCAAACTTGGTACCTGCTACAAATTTCACTCATTGGCTAGTGTTCTACCAACTTGAGCCATGCCTCCAGACCCACCCATTTCTACTTGGAGTCTCTATTTAGGGTATAAGAGTTCAGTCATCAACGTTCTTTTGACAAATGCTCACAGGACTCTGTGTCCTTCTGTAGTTTTATGAGACCTGAACATATAAAGTATGTGTGCATTCCTGATGTTTTTCCAGTTTCTCTCTGACCACTTACTATGCCCTATTTTGTTGCCCAATTTCCCAGAAACCCTTCAGGTAGCAATGCCTGATTCCACAAGCAAGCCCTGCTTTGTAGACAAAATCAGTTTTTCTATGGTTCAAGGAAATCATAGAAACACATATATCTTTCCTGAATTAAATACTCATAGACTCTAGGAAGTGTGCTAGAATGATAATCTATGATCAGAAATGAACAACTTTTCAAGAATGAGAGGAACTACAGGGGTGAGGTGATGAGAAGTCTTGCTTCATTTCAATAGCCCACTTGTTTCCATCTTGATGAGTTTGTGGTGTGAAAGAGCAAAAGGTAGAACATTTAGGGACTCACAGGAGGTTCGTCTCCAGTTCCCAAGACAAACATGCTGACTTTCAGGTAACCCTTAGCACCTGAACTGGTATCTTCAGGGTCATTGAGGAGAAGCCATTTCCTCATGATGGCATGTCCTAAAGTAAAAAAACAGAAGGACAAGAATGCTCTGAAGTCCTGCAGTGGACCTGTGATTTTATCTGCTGGAAGAGCAACAAGCAATTCCTTACACCAAACTCCACAAATGAGTCTGTATAGTAATATCTTCTTTTCTGTAGGTAGAATTTCTATCTTACCCACTCAAATCATCCTCAACCACCTGTCCTGATGTGACTCAAACAAAACCCTCTAAACATCTGGACACTGGTAGCTCGCGCCTGTAATCCTAACTACTCAGGAGGCTGAGATCTGAGGATCAAAGTTCAAAGCCAGCCCGGGCATTAAAGTCTGTCAGACTCTTATCTCCAATTAACCACCAGAAAACCAGAAGTGGCGCTGTAATTCAAATGGTAGAGCACTAGCCTTGAGCTGAAGAGCTCAGGAACAGCACCCAGGCCCAGAGGTCAAGCCTCATGACTGTCAAAACAAAACAAAACAAAAACCCTCTAAGCGCCTAGTATTAAAGTGCTATTATTTGTTCCCACCAATACTCCCTCCTCAAGAAAATGATGTTTTTCTATTCTTTTGTTCTTCTATTTCTTTGATTCCTTGGTCAAGATTTTCTTGATTTCTAGAATCTTCCTCAGAGTTAAAAGGAATGAAATTGACACTTTAGGTTAATGGAAATAACACACTTACCAGGTTCATCATACACAAATCCAACATCAATCTGGGAAAAAATTAATTGAAAGTAGATTATGTAGATTTTATTTATTTATTGATTGATTGATTATGTAGATTTTAAAAACAGACTGGTGACTTTAAAGAAAACATCATTGTTATATCGCAAGACAACACTCTTGCTCTTCAACTCCCAGAACTAGACTTAAATTCCCATCTTACCCACTTTGCATCCCAGTGCGTGTTACATGTGTGACCCAAAGAAGACCCTCTATCCTTCACTGTTGAATGAATGAACTAGTCTTAAAGCTGGGAGGGACCATAAAAGTAGGGTGACCAATATATCTACATTCATCTGAGACTTTCTTAGTATCTGCATGAAAGTACAAGGTATACTGGGACCGTTAGTCACTATGATAATTAATCTAGAGCAATGTCTTGTCCAATACTCTTCCTCCTTCCACTAACGCTAATGCCAGTATTAATATAACCATTGTTTGTGTAGGCACTCATTGTGCCAGATACTTTAAGTGCTTTGCATACACTATTTCATTTAACCTTCCCAAGGATCCCATTTTACAGACCAAAAACAAACAAACAAACTAACTAAGCACCAGAGAGACTGAGTTCCCTCCACCACATAACTAGGTGGTAGAAGACAGATTACAGCACAGCTCTTTCTGACCCAAGACTTTTTGTGAATGGAGTGCTTCCTTTGAGAGGCAGCTTATTCTCTATATTCTCTCGCTTTATATATAATTGCTGAGAAATAATCAACCAACTATTTGTTTAATTCCAGTGAGAGTTACTTGGAAAAGCATGGTGCTTTTGCCTGGTTTGGTTTTCCTCTCATACTTCAGACTTAACAACTTCTGGTTCTGAAAATGGATCTAGAGCTCCATTGGAATTGATGGGGGATTCTTGCCTTTGTAGCCATAGGTTTGCTTCCATCCATAGATGGAACACTGGCAGGGAACCTGATGTGGGAGCTTCAAAGCATCTTGCTTTGGGGCACTGTTAATATTATACTTTGGGAGCAGATAAGACCCAAGCAGCTCTCAGCAAGGACCATGGTGTTGGTCCTTTAACACCACCCTGAGATGTTACCCAAATAGATACTCTGAGACCTGAACAGGAATCACATTCCTTATAATTATAAAAGTTCTCCATGTAAGTTGGGTGAAGCGGGCTGCTGTCATTACCTTGAATTCCCCCATCAGAGAGTCTGCCCGCAGAGAATGGGAGTTATAAACCTGGAAGAAAGGGGAGGGTTGAGAAGGCTGCTGCCCTTGCCTGGAAGCTAGTGAGCAACTCCCTCCTCCCCTTGCTACTTACCCGGATGCTGACAATCTCATCCATCAGTTCTGATAGGGTTAGGTGGACATTGTAGAAAAATAACTGTTGAAACAACAGAGGACATGTTAGAATGTTAACAAGGGATTCAGATTTGATGGGATCTGATGCCAGAAGTCTGGGAGCTTGTTTACAAAAATACAACATCCAGGGGGAGGGAAGGGATGGTAGGAGAAAAACAAAGGAGGGGGTAACAATGCTTGACAAGAAATGTACTCATTATCTTACTCATGTAGCTGGAACCCCTCTGTACAGCATCTTTACAATAAAATAATTTTTTTAATACAAAACCCATTCAAAGTGACCTTTGACCATGGCCAGGCCCTGAAGTTTAAACTTCATGCAAACCCACTTCCTCATATTGGAGAAAGAAATAAAGAACAAATGTAGCATCTATTTAAATAAAATCATTCATTTGGGATGAAATACAGATGTAAGGTTAGCTTATGTTGTCTGGCTTCCTACAATGGGTGTTTAAGGCTGGTTGCCTTGGTCTAGCGACTCTAATTTTAATCTTTCCAATAAAATGCCTTCAAAGAAAACTTTGATAATCTATTAGAGTTTCAGTTAATGTCTCACTATTAATTGATTAATGTCTCACTAGTCAATGTTGACCACAGTTTAAGTCATTGCAACAGCTAAGCTTCAAATAGTGGATCCTTGGGAGATGAATATTAGCTATTCAAAGGTTATAACAGATCAGCTCAATAAAAGTTAGTCCTAAAGAAAAAAGTTCAGCATTTATTTAAAATAGATGCTTTTCTTCAAATTTTTACTCAGAAATATTTCAAATCCATAAGAAAGCTGAGATGATAAACATGACTTTTCACCATGTTTCTAACCATTTTAGGGACATTCACTTCACCTTTTCCATTTTTAACTATGAAGGAAAGTTCTAGATATTATGACATGCCCATAAAATACATTTGGAAATCTGGATGTAGGTAGTTCCTACCTGTAATTCTAGCTACTCAGGAGACTGAGATAAGAGGATTGCTATTCATAGCCAACTCCAGGCAGAAAAGTCCATGAGAATCTTAACTTCAATTCAGAAGGCCACAGTAGAAGTGTGGCTCAAGTGGTAGAGTACCAGCCTTGAGAGAAAAAGCTCAGGGATGATACCCAGGCTTTGAGTTCAACCTCTAGTACTGGCATACACACACACACACACACACACACACACACACACACACAAAATCCAAGATCTTGTGGGATGATGTAGTAGGTCAAGTGGTAGAGTACCAACCTGGCAGTCATGAGGATCAGAGATCAAACCACAGTACTACAAAAATTTGTGTTCATCAAAGACATCAGACCAGTATTACAAATAACCCAAAAGTGATTTATTTAGTAGATACATTAAAAAAAACTCCTATAGATCAAATAACCAATAAAAAAACAAGCATAGGACTAAACAAAAATCTCACTTAAAAAGATAACCAGCTGGATGCTAGTGGCTCACCCCTGTAATTCTAACTACCCAGGAGGATTCTGGTTGGAAGCCAGCCCAAGGCAGACAAATCTGAGAGATTCTTATCTCCATTTAGCTAGCAAAATGCTACAAGTGGATATTTGCTTCCAGACACACCCTTGAGCAGAAAAGGCAAAGCAAGAATCCTGAGGCCCTGAGTTCAAGCCCCAGTGCCCCAGTAACCCACTACCAGTACATACACATATATAAAACAAAAAAAGAAAGAGCAAAGATAGATGTAGGTGACATCATGTGCTTTGTCATCAGACAGAATGGATCCAAAGGAAAGTTGTGAAAACATCAGATTGACTCAGGTCAGCTCACCAGGTGATTCTTCACTCCATGTTCAACGCTGGAACTCAGCACAGAACAGACTAACCGAGCAGGGACGTCTATTCTCCAGCCACTCACCTCATCAAAAAATGGATTGTTCCCTCTCTTAATTCTTGTTCGGTGTGTCTGGCCACAGATGTGGACCTTCACCACAGGCCTTATGTTGTTTCCACTTAGCTGCCGACCCTCAATCACTCTGACTCGGATCTGTAAACACAAAAGGGGGTGTTGGTAGCATCCCTACCTGAGCACCCCAGCATGGGGTACAAAGGCAGATTTGCTGGTGCTGGTCCTGGTGGCTCATGGTCTGGGAGGGGTGATCTCTGATCATTTCCCAGATGGAAACTGAGTTATCGAAATCCAGAACAGCTGGGAGCTTAAAATAGTTCAGAAGTGGTCTGGAAAAGGCCGGGCATGGCTAAGGTCACTGCTCTGACTTCTAAGCTCTGGTGATATACTCACTCCCTCATTCTAGAACCATCTCTGAGGTCTCACACAGTGCCCACCGCTATGAGCACTGCAGTATCTGTTTTGGTTGTTTGATTCACTCTTGCCTACTTCCAAAGGGCGGGAAGGCTGGATATGTTCCTTGGAAGTGCCTCAGGGGTATGACTATACCCACTTCTGCTTACATAAGGGGCACTTCGCTTGTTGGGTTGATGCCTGATATCTGTTTACCAGATGAGCCACTCCCCATGGGAATAGGCCTGTCATTACAGCACTGTCATTGTTGGGACATGGGTTATGTGGTGGTGAACAAGAAGGCAGAGCACCCCGGCAGTGTCTACCTGGAAATCCTGTGGCTTGTTGGACAGTATCCGCCGAGTCTTCTTGCCTTTAGCAAGCCTCCTAGCAAGCTGAGCTTCTGACATTGTCCCCGTTGGTCCTTTCGGCCCAGGAACTCTGCCTGGACCATCTAATCTGTCTTCATCGCCTGGGTCTTCTTCTTCCTCTTCTCCTGGATTATCAAAAGGGAATCCAGTTAGAGATGGTGCTTACCTTTGAATGTCTAAGTACCCCTGGTCTGCTGGCCATAGACCTGGTCCTGCCATTAACTTTCAATATTTCCAAGGTGACTGATGAAGGAGATGATCTTAATGCCACTGACTTGGGACTTGGGGTTCAGATATGGTTTTGTTTTCTGTTTGTTTGTTTCAGGAAAAATGTGCCTCTGGTGTATTGGCGCTTGCTCAGACTTCCTTCAAAGAGACCAAACCAATTGCCAGAGACCTTACATCTGTCATTCTAATAGCTGAGCCACCCCTCCAACTAAGCTTTTTTGTTGGTTAATTGGAGATCAAGTCTCACAGACTTTTCTAACTGGGCTGGCTTTGATCCCTGATCTTCAGATCTCAGCCTCCTAAATAGCTAGGATAATAGTCATGAGCCATTGATGCCCAGGCCAACGCAAGATTTTTTTTTTCCAGTGGAAGTTGGGTAGCATTACTGGAAAGATAAATGAAGTATCCATCATATGAAAAGTGTTGTATGCATCCTGAGCATTCAGTCTCTCCTCAATGGTAATTTCTTTGGAACCAGATATCTGTAGCATACCAAGAGGTATACTTTAAGGGGGTTTAGAAGATTTGTATCTTTGTCTAGAAAAATACCAGTGTTTATTCAACCTGCCTTTGGATTTTAACAGTCATCTTTTGCAATTCAAAATCATGGGAGAGATTTCTTTCTCACATGCAACTGCATGAATCTGGCTGGAGTTAGCTTGACCAGATTGCCACGTCATAGTGTGGCTTTTTAAAGCTTGGGTTCTAGGAGTCATTTCCTAATCAATAGTGTTCTTGTTAACATATAATTCAAATATTTTCAGTAGCCTTCTTTTTCTTGCTTTTTTCCTCTTCTTTTAGTGCCCATTCTGTGGCTTGAACTCAAGGGGGGTGAGGGCATACTCCCTTAGATTTTTGCACAAGGCTAGTGCTCTACCACTCAAGGCATACCTCCACTTTCAGCTTTTTGCTGGTTAACTGGAGATGAGAGTCTCCTGGACTTCTTGCCTGGACTTTTGAACAATGATCGCCAGATCTCAGCCTCCTGATTAGCTAGGTGTCTGGCTTAATGGGCTAACTAAGGGGAAGGGGCAGAGGGCAGTATTTACTAGTTATCCCCAGCCATCCTATCTTTCTAGAGATGCCATACTCTGCCTGTGCTATTAATTTCTTTCTCATGATGAAATAATCTTCTTAGGTGATGGCACTGGTTAGGCAGAAGTTAATTATCCTGGAACAAAGGTCATCATAAAAGGAGAATAAAGATCTAGCCTATGAGTGTAATTGTAAAGTATGACACAGAATGAGAAATAACAAGCATACAAGATTTTGGAGATAAGACTTTCTAAAATGTTAGAAGTTATGCATGTAAATGTGTTCTACTGTAAATAATTCATTATCTCCCTCCTTTTCATCCCAGTTCTTAAGTGCTCTTAGGTGCTCCCTAAGATTTCTGCTGTGGTTCTGATTCTTAGACCAGAAAAGGCTACAGTGAGTCTCCCTAATAAGCAGCTATGCAGACACAGATTGGGGGCCAGGGTGGCAAACTCACTGATGGCAAAACAGCGCCTTTCTCACCTCTGTAAATGGCATGGACAGGTGTTAACAAATGCCCTCCCCCACACTGGATGAAATTTAATTTCAAGCAAAAGGATTTTGGTATGGATGGAATGAATGACACATTGAAGCAAGGCATCTGGGTATGAATGAATTTTTGCATTCCTACAGTTGAACCGGCACAAATTTAACAGATGGCTCTTCAAAAATAGATCTGAGACTTTAAAAATAATTCATTCTGGCTACAGAAATCTAGAATCCAGTTAAGTTGACTGACAGCCAGTGAAACAAGTTGCCATGGTAACCCCCACTGCCAGAGACGTTTTTCCCCCTTTCTGTGTCCTATGTAGTCTTTACTGTGGCATTTACATTTTAATGAATAGGCATTTCTTTTGTGTTCAAAGAAAGATTAACAAGCTAAATTTTTTTTAAAATGTGAAAATATGCAAGTTAAAGGAAGTAGGTATTTATGTAAATGGTATATACATACATATATATATATATATATATATATTAATTGAGCCAACCAAAAAGAATACGGACCAAGTATTCCATATTATACTATTAAGGTAATCAATAACAAGTGATATGCTGTCTTGCTTTAATTCTGTCTTATGTTCATTGGTCTAATCTCCCAAATTGTTTTTCCTTTCCTTACCTTACCCAACTCTTCCAGCTCCCCTTCCCCCTTTCTCCCTTTCCATCCCTTCCTCTCCTCTGTCTAGTATGACAACATGGCAGGATTTCTCTGGAGCCCTTCTTGTATAATTAAGCAGACTGTGTTTGGGGAAGGTTCCTTTGTATGGCTGGGCCTCTGAGAGGGTCAGCTTACCTCCCATGGCCGGCATGCTCGTCCCACTGGGGTCGTTTGGGTGTGGAGCTGAAGGTGGGTCATAGCCAATCACCAAATCAATGGTAGCCTGGGTAGAAATAATTCATTGCCCAGAGAATCAGTAAGAAGCCTAGGGATGTTACCAATTCAGTGCAAATCAGTTCAGCAAGGGTAACTCTGGAACAAGTACAGTGGCTCACACCTACATTTCAAGTTACCAGGGTGGAGGACATTGGAATAAACATGGTCAAAAAGTTAGCATGACTCCATCTCTACAAACGAACCAGGCATGGTGCTGTGATCCTATGATCACAGCCATGCTGGGAGGCGCAGATAGAAGAATCCCAGTTTGAAGCTGGCCTGGGCAAAAGTGAGAGATTTATCTGCAAAATAATTAAAGTGAAAAAGGACTAGGGGTATGGCACAAGTGGTAAAGCACCAGTCTAGAAAGTGAAGTTCTGAATTCAAACACCAGTATATCACACACACATACACAGAGCAACAAAACAATAACAACAAATAATACCTCTTCAAAGGGCAGGGCAGTGAGACTAGACAGGGAGACAGTTTCTATCTCCCCACAGGTGAGCCAAGGTAGAGTAGGAAAAATGCTTCCTGTCTCAGGTTGCCAAGTGTGCTGTTGCTAGGGGCAATGTCATTACCTGGGGTGAAGCTGTAACAAGCAAGTGAGAGCTTGTGACTTCCTCCCTCCCAGAGTGGAGATGGCTTCCGCATGCAGAAGTACAGATGCTCATGTCAAGGGATTGATTTACTTGTTGCTCTTAAACTTACATAATTATTAATTGCTGACATTTATTTCTGTATCTCTCGCTAATAAAGAATTTTAAGAGACTTGCAAGAAATGTATAAAACAATGTGATCCAAAAAAAAAACAGGATAAAAAGGGGGAAATCAAGCCTGATTAAAGAGGAAACAAATATTCAAATCATTAAGTTTATCACCACTGCCATCCCTCTGACATTAAATGTGATCCAAGCAGCCTCAAAGTCAAAGCAAAAGAGGAAACAAAATGTTATGTAACGTTCATATTCAGAAAAGAGAAGGAATCTGTAACTTACAAGAGACAAAATTATCCCTGCTTAGAAAATCTTAGATAAGCATGGCAACTTTGTAAGACCTTGCTAGTTACCAAAGGAAATCTTAAGTTGATCTTTTAAAAGCACATTTGAATGCTGATCTTAGATATATAGAGAGAGACTGTAATTAGAAAACATTCAGCCATTAGTACAATAATGAAGACAATGATATGAACATCTTGATGTCTGATACTGGGAACTGAAGGTAATGACATAATGGTAACCCTGGCCTGGGTAACAGAGCTGCAACAGAGGGGTCTCACTTAATCTATACTATTGTCACAGAAAATCAATCACAAATTTGTTTGTTCTGTGTTTCAAAGTGAAGGATAAGGTCCACATCACTTGCAAATGGATCCATTTATCACAAAACTAGACTTCCAGATTTTACATACTGAACTAATTCTTGATCAAAACTTTTGAGCAAAAAAAACTTTGCTGCACTTCGATGCCTTTTAGGAAGAGGTAAGGCTGGGCACCAGTGTTTCACGCCTGTAATCCTAGCTACTCAGGAGGCTGAGATCTGAGGACTGTGGTTCAAATTTAGCCCAGGCGGTTAAGTCCATGAGGCTCTTACCTCCCAATCAACCACTAAAAAGCTAGAAATGGAGCTGTGGTTCAGGTGGTAGAGTGCCAGTCTTGAGTGAAAAAGCTAGGGAACAGCACCTGGGCTCTAAATTCAAATCCCAGTAGTAGTGCGCGCACACACACACACACACACACACACACAGAGGACAAAAAAAAAGAGACAAAAACAAGAGTTAAAATACTTACCCCAGTGTCCTGCCCCCTGTCATTCAGCAGGGAAATGAGTTTATAGGGCAGGGATCTGCTCTGGTCCCCAGTCAGATCCTTCAGTGACACAGTAGCTGTGCCAATTAATCTGCAGGGGAGACAAGAAAACACAACAATGTCAGAGAGGCACATGTCCTTTGACTCATGGACCTCTCAGATCCTTGCTATTGGTCTGCTACCATTAACAAGATATGGGTTGTGGTATTTCACATGAGCAGGCCAAATAGGCCACCCTTCTCTATAACAAGAATGCATTTCAAGATCAAACTAAAATGCTCAACCATCGTGAATAGATGGAACAGCGGGAACACAGTCCCCGCCTTGCCCCCACCACCTCAGGAATCCAGGAAACAGAGCCAATAAGATAAAAACTCACAATCACAGGAAATCAAGTCCTCTGTAATAGGAATTTAAAGGACCCATACCTTTGCCCCCACCCCTTAGCAGACATCTCAGGGGCCTACTTGGAGGCTAGGTTGTTAGCTTACTAATGGGCTAATTTGCTTCCTCATACTCTGGAGCAGCATTCAATTTTGGATGTGTTTCCTGTCCTCTCTTCCTGGACTCTGGGGTACAGCAGGCACTTACCCTATTTCTCATTGCACATGATATACTGGTACAGTCTCAGACTTGTGCCAAGTCCCACTATGGTGAGACTCCTTGGAAATACAGATAGCTCCTGTTTTATTATCCTACCCAGTGCTAGGAAGTTCAGTACCAGCAGGTACTGAAAAGAGACTCAGCCAATGAGAATAACTAAGGCCACACATACTGAGATGAGTATCTAAGATGCCTCTTTTTTAATTAAGTCATAGGATTTTTTTAAATTGCACAACACACTGCCTGAAAAAGTTAGTCAACATAAAAATGTAAAAAGACAACATAGCCCATGGAAAAGTGTCTACAACTTGAAAGAACCAGGAAATCTGAGTCCATGTAGGGAACAGAAGATCCACTCACGAACCACAGTCAGAAAGGCCAGAGAGGCAGGGGCGGCCTTCTTCATCTCAGTATGATACTGAAGAGTCAGAGTCTAAGAAGTCCTTAGTGCTTCCTTCTGACATCTTGTCTATATTTGCAGTGACTTATACTAATACAGAGCACAGGTGACAGAACAGTAAGTTACTAGCATTAAGGTCCAAAAGAGGTTTTGTTTTGTTTGTTTGGGGTGCTGGAGATGGAACCCAGGGCTCTGCATTTGTCCAGGAAGAGAATCTTTATATTAAAAAAAAAAAAACAGGGAAATTGGCTTAGTAGATTGCTTGTCTAGCATGCATGAAGCCCTGGGTTTGATTCCTCAGTACCATATAAACAGAAAAAGCCAGAAGTGGCACTGTGGTTCAAGTGGTAGAATGTTAGCCTTGAGCAAAAGAAGCTCAGGGACAGTGCCTAGGCCCTGAGTTCAAAGCCCAAGAATGGCAACAAACAAACAAATAAACAAAAAACCCCAAGGTTAGCCAGGTGCTGTGGTACACACCCATAATTCCCAAACTCAGGAAATTGAGGTAAGAGGATCCAAAGTTCAATGACAGTATGAGCAAGTTAGCAAGATGCTGCTTCTAAATACAACGTTTAAAAAGACTGGAGATGTGGCTCAATAATGGGGCTCTCGGTTCACTTGCCACTACCAAAAGAAAAAAAATATCCTGGGTGAGCTAGGTGTAGACTCACACCTGTAATCTTGGCACTGAGGAGGCGCCTTAGAGGAGCAAGAATTCCAGCCTATCCCAGGCCATAGAACAACACCCTGTCTCAACAAAACAGAAAAACAAGTAAGCAAACTAATAAATTCCAAGGCCAAGCAAATGGTAGTTGGGTATTTATATGTAACTCTACACTTTTCAGAAAAATTACTAATAATGAAAGTTCATTTGGTGAAGAAATAATTTGTCTTACCTTACAATTTAATACAGTTTCTTTAAAAATCAGGCAGTGGAGCTGTGGCATAACTCTGTGGTTCAATTCCCAGTATTGAAAACTAAAATTAGGAAGTGGAAGTGGAGATGAACCTAATTATATCTTTTTATTTATTTATTTATTTTTGCCAGGACTAAAGCTTGAACTCGGGGACTGTAGCTCACGCATCCTGCTTGTTCAGCTGGTACTCTACCACTTGAGCCATGCTTCTGATTTCTGTCTGGGCTGGGCTCAAACCATGACCCTCCAGGTCTCAGCCTCTTGAATGAATAGCTAGGATTACAGATGTGAGCCATTAGTGACCAGCTGGATACACCCTGGTTATTTTTTTTTCTTTTCTTTTTCTGTCCAGTCCTTTGGGGCTGGGTACCATCCATCCATCCCTGAGCTTTTTTTTTTTTTTTTTTTTGCTCAAGACTAAAACTCCACCACAGTTCCACTTCTGGCTTTTTGGTGATTAATTGAAGATAAGAGTCTCCAGAACTTTTCTGCCCCAGCTGGCTTCAAACTTTGATCCTCTTATCTCAGTCTCCTGAGTAGCTAAGATTACAGGCATGAGCCAGTGGTGCCAGCTATAATTTTTGAATGATCATAGGCATTGTCTCAGACTTCAGAAATAGGGCTAGATTGTAGAGCTGGGGTCTGCAACCCCACCATATATTTTAATACTTCTGTCATAGGAGTGACTTCACTTCCTATGAATAGATATACTATGTTGCACAAGAGAGAAAATGGTTGAAGGGCCTGTTTCCATTTTCCCAGTGACAGGACTCCACTGTTATGGTTTCTTGGAAAGAACATGTTCTTATATGAAGCAGGACATACCAGACTCAACCACATGCAACACTTGTTCAACATCACACAACCTCCAACACCCACTCAGATCTTCCTCTCTGCTAATCTCACAAGCAGAGTCTGTAATTGGCAGCAGAAAAGGAAACTTTTGTCTCCAGAGGGATAAGAATGAACTCTTCATCCCTTTTTCTCAATTTAGAAATGATGGGAACTTTATAGATTTTTTAAATGGTTATGTTTACATGGTGCCATTTTTAGATTATTTTTCTACTTTCTGGGATTTCTGTTCCCCAGACATAATCAGATCAGGGGTCTATACCTCCCTCCATGTCTACCAGATACAGCAGTGATCCTCAACACAAAGTAGGATTTCTCAGGGCTCTTCCACACCTCCCTCAGTCCCACAGAGCTGGATGAGAATTTCTTTCCATATTTTTTTCAAAAGGACAGTCAGCCATGGGTGGACTAATTGAGCTTTTATGAAGAACAAATGAGCCAGGTAACTGTGGCTCACACCTGTAATCCTAGCTACTAAGAAGGCCAAGACCTGAAAGATCAAAGTTCAAAGCCAGTCCTAGAAGAGCCTGTGAGACTCCATTTCCAATTAACAAGATGCAAGACTACAGGAATGGTTCAAATGGTAGAATGCTATCTGTGAGTAAAAAAGCTGAGAGAAGTAGGAGGAGAAGGAAGAGGAAGAGAAGGAAGAGGAAAAGGGGGAAAAGAAAAACAAAGAACGTGATACATGATTTTAAAAGTCATTACTTTTCCTTTTCTTTTCTTTTTTAATTGGTCATGGGGCTTGAATTCTGGGCCTGAATGCTGTCCCTCAGCTCTTCAGCTCAAGGCGAGCACTCTACCACTTGAGCCATAGCGTCACTTCCAGTTTTCTGAGTGGTTTATTGGAGATAAGAATCTCACGGTCTTCCCTGCGCAGGCTGGCTTTGATTGGAGAGCCTCACATCTCAGCCTCCCAATTAGCTAGGATTCCAGGCATGAACCACCGGCACCTAGCTTAAAAAGTCATTCTTTTTTAAATGGCTCACTTGCTTTTTAGTGGCTCACACCTGTAATCCTAGCTACTCAGGAGGCTGAGATCTGAGGATAGCAGTTCAAAGCTAGGCTGCAGCAGAAAAGCCCCTGAGACTCTTATCTCGAATAAACTACTCAAAAAAGCCGGAAGTGGCACTGTGGCTCAAGTGGTAGAGTGCTAGCCTTGAGTACAAAGAGGCTCAGGGACAGTGCCAGGCCCTGAGTCCAAAATCCAGGACCAGCCTCCCTCCACCACCACCCCCCCCAAAAAAAAATAATTACTCTGGTGTTAACTGTCTAAATTCGAAGATCCTTTGCCTTGTAAGTTGTGAAAACAAATGAGTTCATCTTCCTCACACTTCATGATTCATAGCTTAGTTCTGTGATTAAGGTAACACTGTGCTTTGGAACTTGTACTGATCTGTATTTGCTAAAGTCAAAATGACCTAGGCCGCTTCCCATAGGAATTACATCTCAGAAATATCAGGGAGCCAGGCCCAGATGACTTGGAAGGGGAAGGAGGCCTGACCTTGGAGTGACACTAATTCTCTCCAGCTTCACTGCTGACATGGTGACACCATTCCTGGCTCCATGGTAAGGGACTGCCAAGCCTTGTCATAAGCATTGCAGCAGCCCTGACCTCTGCCCCCAGATGCCTGTGTTGACCCTGCCCTCTGCCCTCTGATGCCTGTGGTGGCCCTCAGTCATGAGCATCACACACATTTCCACACATGGCTGATTGGCTCCAAAGGGGCAAATGTCCTCAGCTTGAGAACAATTCTAGTTCTAGCTCTAACTATGTCCCAACTTTTTTTGATGCCTTTTCTAAGTTGCCCAATTCTCTCTCTCATTATTGGCAATTAGGTGGATGGAATAATTTCACAGACCCTTTCAGCTATAAAAGTCTGCTAAAAGTCTGTGGCTTGACTATACGTTTCTTATATACATCTATTTAGGAAATGGTCTCATGTTGATTTCTCTTCCCTTAAAGCTCTTTCTGTCTCATTGAGGAAGGGAAATCTATAGAACCACACTGGACAATCTAAAATGCTAGGCAGGCTTTCTGGCTTCAAGAGTATTGGCCATCAATGTTATGGATCAAAATTAATTCAGACAGAGAGAAAAGTTAGTCTAATATTAGAAATGTAGAACTTAGTGAATGTTGTATAAACAATAAAGAATTGTGGGGCTGGTGGCTAACTTCAAAGAACTGGATTACCTACTTAAAACACAGCCTGTCTGTTGACTTTTTATGGTCCTAGGTAGTTTCACAACTTTCATTCTGACTTCCTTCTCCATGAGAGGGTAATAACAGATCATTGACCAGAACAGAGCAAAGCAGAAGAAGCCAATGAAACTTAAATTCCTTCTTTTAGAAAACTTTAATCCAGTGACATTGATTAAGATGCATTATACTCATAAACTGACAGGTTGAACTCAAACCTTTGTATAATTACTTAAATTACTTGGGCTCACATCTGTAATCCTAGCTACTTAGGAGACTGAGATCTGAACATCATAGTTCAAAAAGCCAGCATGGGCAGGAAAGTCTGTGAAACTCTTATCTCCAACTAACTGTCAAAAACTCAGAAATGGAGCTGTGGCTTAAAGTGATAGAGTGCTTATCTTGAGCACAAAAGCTGAGTGCCTAGGTCCTGAGTTCAAGCCCTAGGGCAGAGAGAGAGGGGTACAGGGGAGGGAAGAGGCTGCTAATCCCATTTCTGAGATTTACTTTCTCATAACATTCAGGTATTTTCCTGGGTGCTAAAAGAGAAAGAGAAAAAAATGCAGATGTATTTTGTTAGTAGGACAGGGAATATATGAGAAAACTTTGGGTTCTTTCTTTTCTTTTCTTTTTCTGAAGTAAAGCTAGCATGTGTCAATGAGAGCCTGGAAATACTTTAATCCTAAAGATTTTTAACAGTTTGGCTGAGTTGAGAAAAGATGCAGACTTACTAACTTCTAAGAACCAAGGTGGTGAGCAAGGGAATGGTGGCTAAGTCCAGGCTCTGCAGTAACTCCAGCCTGGCCTGTTTTCTGTGCTGTTGCCTGGATACAGAATCCTATAAGAAAGTGGTTGATGACTTGGCCTCCTACACAGGGGATAGAACAGCTCGATCTGACCACAAGCCCATTTCCTTTTGGGGATGTGAAGCTGAACCAAAAACCTTTCTTTTGCATTACTAATGCTATAAATAGGTCCAAGTAATGCGATGTAACAGTCATGGAGAATTCTTACCCAACAGTTCATGGAAAAAAAATAAGATAGCTTTCAGGGAGCTGATAGCCCATCTTAAAACAAGGCCAAGGTCTCAAAAGGAAACTACAGAATCTCAGGGGCCATTAGCTCTCCGAAGAACAAAAGAGCCTTTTTTATTTTTTTGAGCTAATAAGCTACAGATGTGTATTACACTGCAGGAAAAAATGAATTCCACTGCTTTTCCTTCCAGTCTATGGTTGGCATACAGTTCTGAGCTAGATCCCTAGATGACATAGAACTCATTCTGAGGAATTGGAGCAACCTGATTGGAGGGATAGTCACTAATCAAGTTATTATGCAGGTGTGAGTTAAGAGCTTCCTTCTGTTTCTGGTTAAAGTAGA
Organism: Dipodomys ordii; assembly: GCF_000151885.1. Lineage (NCBI taxonomy): Eukaryota > Metazoa > Chordata > Mammalia > Rodentia > Heteromyidae > Dipodomys > Dipodomys ordii. The sequence continues at coordinate 1,875,561 of NW_012267404.1, forward strand.
CGGAATGTGGCTTGTTTAAAATAGGGAATGGAAACTATTCAGCCTGATGGAAGCTGAGGGCTGCATGCCTCTGTGGTGAGTAAGAACTCTTGGCAGCTGAGCTCTCAGTGCTGAAGCAGGGCAGCTCACATACACACAGTGGCCTCAGTGGTCTGTGCAGCCCAGGCATGGCCCACATGGATGACTGGGGGAGGGAGGGGTTGCTAGAGATTCCTTCCTAAAGGATGTTTAAGTGGGGCATGTGACCCAACACCTGTAATTCTAGCTACTTAGGAAGCTGAGATCTGCGAATCATAGTTCAAAGCCTATCAGGGCAGAAAAGTTGGAGAGCCTCTGATCTCCAATTAATCCCCCAAAACAATGTCAAAGGTGTATGACTCAAGTGGTAGAGTGCCAGTCTTGAGTGAAAAAGCTAAAGGACAGCTCTCAGGCTCTAATTCAAGCCCCAGGACAGGCACACAGGCACACTCACACACACTCACACTCACACACACACAGAAAATGTGTTAGAGGCTTGGAAAATAAATCACATATGCCCTGTTTCTGCCTTTAGGGAGTGTGACAGTTTTAACTTGTCCCCCTCCGAGGGGAATTGCAATCCACAACTGGGCTAAGAACCAAACACATAAAAAAAAGCAAAACATGTTTCCAAGCTGCGTCTAGTCCCATCCTAGCCATCCTTAGAAGCTTCGTGCTGTTTCCTGACTGGGCTTGTACCCTCGATTGCTTCTCCAAACTCATCTGTTCCCCTACACTGCTCCTCCTGGGGCTTGACGAGGAATCTTTGCTTAGCCAAACATTAGTGAGCCTCTAGAACCTTCTCCCAGGCAGATAGGGCACTCCTTGTAAAGTCCATGTGTAGTAAAGAATCCTTTACTCAGCATTTCAAATCGGTCATTTGATATCTGATCAGATTCCTTGTCTTCTATCCAGCCTCTGTGTGACTGTGAAACCTGGCCTGTCTTCAGCAAGAATTCTGTTAGGTTGGTTTAGCCAGAATCTCCTTAATTCCTGATGGTTCCCCTTAGGAATTTTCCACTCACTGATCCTCACCCTGCTTCTTGGCTGTCAGTTCCCACTCCCCATTTCTCACTCACAGCAAGACCCCATTGCAGTATCTCCTCTGCCTATGGCCATGGTGCTGATAAGGTATTCCATACCATGCTTTAACAATGGCATCAAGGTTGGGTACTGGTGCTCACACCTGTAATCCTAGCTACTCAGGAGGCTAAGATCTGAGGATCGCAGTTCAAAGCCAGCCCTGTCAGGAAAGTCAGTGAGACTCTTATCTCCAATAAACCAATAGAAAACCGGAAGTGATGCTGTGGCTCAAGAGGTAGAGTGCTCGCCTTGAGCTGAAGAGCACAGGGACAGTGCCCAGGCCCAGAGTTCAAGCCCTATAACCGACCAAAAACAAACAAACAAAAATGGCATCAATTTCTTTTTCCGTGTGTGTGTGTGTGTGTGTGTGTGTGTGTGTGTGTGTGTGTATGCCCATTCTGGAGCTTGAACTTTAAGAACATGGAGTCAATTTATGTATGTGGAAATTATAGTCTGTAAGGATAGGTCACAGACCTAGAGAAAAATGTCAGAAACGCAAGAGAAAGGCACCTTGTGAGGTCAGGAGCTTTAATTATCTTCTCATTGCTCTGTGGAGGGTGATCTTTTAGGACAGGAGCCTTTGTAACTTGTAAATAATTTTTCAGCTCATAGGACTATCCTCATTCACAATTGTGATTCATTATTCTTCATATAAATATTTATGAATTCCTACTATATATCCAAAATGGCTCTGGGAGCTGGAGGTCCCAACTAGTAAGTAACAGAACCAAAATCTCAACTAATCGGGACCCCTGCTCATCAATCTTTACAAAAGAACTTGGGAACTTTCCTTCTGGATGTATCATTATGGCATATGCATAATTCAGTAAAATAGAGGCCTTGCACAGGGACCTACATTGATTTGGATGCTGTTACTATCTGTGTTCTGCCTGCAAGGAGGGTGGGTAAGGCGGTGGTTATGCATGCGGACAGGAAAAGAACACTACAAATGCAAATTCTTACAGAGATAATTATGGTCATTTTTAGCTCAGACACTGTAATTGTCGTCTCTAGCAGCACAATTTGGAACTTCTGCATGTCTTCCTAGTCTCTGCTTAACATGATCAAGGACTTCTCTACCTAATTTTTTGGGGGGGTCCAGTCATGGGGCCTGAACTCTGGGCCTGGGCGCTGTCCCTCAGCTCTTCAGCTCAAGGCTAGTGCTCTACCACTTGAGCCACAGCACTACTTCTGGCTTTTTTCTTTTTGCTTATGTGGTGCTGAGGAATCGAACCTAGGGCCTCAATGCATGCAAGGCAAGCGCTCTACCACTGAGCCACCTTCCCAGCCCCTCTACCTAATTTTTTTGTGTGTACTTATTTTATTTTTTGGCACCAGGGCTTGGATTCAGGGTCTCTCACACTTGCTCAGCTCTCTTACTCACAGCTGGTGCTCTACCACTTGAACCATGTCTCTAGCTTGTTTTTCCTCATTATTTTAGAGATGGAGTCATGACACATTTCTGACAGGGCTGTCTTGGAATCATAATCTTCAGATCTCAGCCTTCTGAGAAGCTTAAATTACAGGCCTGAGCCACCTGCACCAGCTTTCCTCTACCAGTTTCACCATCCAATAGGTAATTTTTCTGGGTGCCACTGCTGGGTCCGTTCCTGTGATGAGTAGAGCAGCCCCCACAGGACTAATATAAAATCCTCCTCCATGAATTCCGAGGTTTGTCCACACTGGCTGGTGAGAACATAAAGTATGAGCCCCAAGGACTGTCCTGTTTTCTTCCGAGTGCTCTATCCTCCACCAAATGCTTTCCTCACTGAACAGCACTTGGCTGGGTTCAAGGGGATGAGGTGCTCCTGTCTCTCTCTGTTCCTCTGCCTGTTTGCCTGTATAGTTCTCTCCTCTTCAGCCTCAAGACCCCTGAGCATCTGCAGACTCCCAACAGCGTCTCTCCCACTCTGGAAGAGAACCAGGATCTGCCCGGAACCCACCTCCTGCACTGGGTTAAGGAAAGGAATCTCTCCAAGCACTCGGCCAACATTCACCTCATCATTTATCTCCCTTTCCCAGGACCACTGTCCAGTGTGTCAATATCTGAAAATTACTGTTATCTGTGTTTTGTCTTGGTGTTTAGTTGTGTTGGCTGGCTGACTCCCACCCAGGCTTGCTGCGTGGCCTGTCTGAGGATAAAGTAGAGCTGCCTTATCAGGTATCTGTGAGGATGAAAGAGGATAATGAATGCAAAGGGCTGCAGATAGCCCTTGGCACCTCCTCCTCACGAAGGGATAGCCACTGTCCATCTGCAAAAGGAACGCTCATTCTCCAGCCACTGGGAAAAGCCTTCCACTCTGATATCTCTGAATGGACATCTCAAAACATCACTTCCTGTGTATCATGTGACCAAGAGGTTCCTCTGGCTTTTCTCTCAGCATTATTCTGTCTGGATCACTGGCTGTAGACCATAAAGTGAGCAAGATTGGCCCTTGAACCATGTAACTGGCTCCCACCACAGTGGGAGGGGCACTCCGTTGCCAGTGTGGTACATTCTGGGACCACCCTGTGGGATTCCTGGGTGGGACCACAGCACAACCACCAACCAGGCCTCCTGGCACTGTTTGCAGACAGGCCCCAGAAGCCCAGCAGCAGACTTAAGAATGCATACTTGTGCAACCAGTCTCCATGGCAACCAGCAAGTCAGCAGACAGCACATTCCTTCACTTAAACTGGTAGCAAATCCCCCTGCCCCACCCTGCACTCCTACTCTGCCAAGCCTGCAGATCCCTAAGGCCAAGAAGAAAACTGAGCCCAAATATACAAAGCTACAACATATTTTCAGATTAGTGTATTATTTTTACTATAAAATGTACAGGTGATGGGATCAAGGACAGGACGGCAACAATGCCTGGTAGATGATAGATAAAGGATACTGTTACCCAACCCTGCTCATTGCTGAGCTAAGGGTTAGCTTCCAAAGCAAGACAGCAAACAGAACTCATCTCTTTTGAAAAACAACTGTCCCATGGCTGGTGCTGGTGGCTCATGCATGTAATCTTAGCTATTCAGGAGGCTGAGATCTAACAATCTAAAAGCTTGAAGCCAGGCAAACCCATGAGATTCCTATCTCCAATTAACCAGTAAAAAGCCAGAAGTGGAGGTGTGGCTCAATTCGTAAAGCACCAGCCTCAAGCTAAAAAGCCAAGTGAGAGAAGATGACCATGAGTTTAAGCCCCAGTAACCACACACACACACAAAAGGAAATATTAATGTAAGATGAAGATGTACCCTGTACTAGATTTCTTTTACAGTTTGTCTAGCATATCAACAATGAAAGAAGAAAGAGAAAAACAAGCCAGCTGCTGGGGTTCATGCCTATAATCCTAGCTACTCAGGAGGCTGAGATCTGAGGATCCTGGTTCAAAGCCAGCCCAGGCAGGAAAGTCCATGAGACTCCTATCTCCAAAAAACCACCAGAAACCAGAAGTACTGCTGTGGCTCAACTGGTAGAGCACTTGCCTTGAGCCAAAGACTGAGGGACAGCACCCAAGCCCAGAGTTTAAGCCCTATGACCCACCAAAAGAAAAAAAAAAAAAAGAAAGAGAAAAACAAGAAAGAAAATGGATTATTATTAGCAACAGAGATTATTGAGCAGCCCTACATGTTTACATGTTTACCTGGAACTTTGAAATATAGGAAATAAAACTGTCCTCTGGAAGTTGAGGTGTGTAACAAGAATTCATACAAGGATTCAAAGCTGAGATGTAGGCCAAATGTCATGGTTCATACCTATAATCCCTAGCTACTCAGGAGGTAGATACTGAGAGGATAGAGGTTTGAGACTGGGTTAAAAAAAAAGTTTATCAAGACTACCACAAACACAACTAAACTAAACTAAAGCAAGCCAGAGGTGATGCTATACACCTGTGAGTCTAGCCATGGAGGGAGGCAGACAATTGAAACCTTATCTGAAAAAATAACCTAAAGGAAAAAAAAAAGGCTGGGAGTATGGCTGCAGAGGTAGAGCACTCACTCACTTAGCAAATGCAAGGCCCTGAGTTCAAACCCCAGTACCATTAGAAAAGGTGAGATACAAAAAGCTAGAAAGCTTAAAAATCTCCATCGGTTTTCAGCCTTAAGTGACTAGAAGTAGGACCTTCGAGAATGTACTTACAGAGTTTAAAGAAAATCTGTATCAGTCATAAGGGCCATTGGTCAAGGACAGAGCACAGAAGGATCACAGTACCCATCAAAGTATTGTTTGGGGGAAAATGTCTGTCAGAATCCAAGTCTGACACCATTAAATACAAGGCCCCAATCCCAAGGACTATGTGGACTCTCTCATCTACTGTCCTAACCAAGATGCTGTTGACCTTGAAGGGGTCACCAGCAGTCCTCATGCTGAGAAAGGAACCAGGACTGTCCCAAGCAAATCAAGGCAAATGTCCACCCTACCCCAGATCATTTTTGTTCACCCCAAGTTATTGTTGTCACTGTACCTTCTCACTATACTAAGTATTTGTGTTATGACAGCTACTCCTATTTTTATTTTTACCTTTTTGTGCCAGTCCTAGGGCATGAACTCAGGACCTGGGCACTGTCCCATAGCTTCTTTGCTCAAGGCTAATTCTCTGCTAATTGAGCCACAGCTCCAATTCTGGTTCCCCCCACCTTCTTTTTGGTAGTTTAGTGGAGATAAGAGTCTTATAGACTTTCCTGTCCGGGCTTCCAATCATGATCCTCAGATCTCAGCCTTCTGAGCAGCTAGGGTTGCAAGCATGAGCCACCAACTTGTCTCCCAAACCTGATAGTAATCAAATAGTACTTCTTATGAACAATAGCATCTTACCATCAAGGGCACAGAGTAATCTGGATTCACATGTGGTATGAATGGAAGGAAATTTCATGGATCAGAAGGTAGCCATGCCCATCCATTAGGCAACTGATTTTCAGCAGAATAGCAAATATGCCCATTGGTTCCATTTCTCAGTCTCTTGAAAACTTGGCTAGTCCAAATAAGTAATCTAACATAGGGTTCTGAGTCTATAAGATCAAAGTCCAGCTCCAGGATTGGGGCGAACTTACTAAGGTTATATTCTGACTGGTGGAGACCTGTTTTGAGATGTTCCCCAGCTTTGCCCAGAGGACTGCTTTTACCATCACATGGGCACTTCCCAGACCCCTCCTCATGTGAAAAATGGAAGAGTTAAATAAGGATTCTGGTTTGGGTCAAATGGGTGAATGAGACATTAAAACGAAAGCAGGGATAGAAGTTGAACTTGAATAAGATGCCACAGGGGATGTGTCTCAAGTAATAGAACACGTATAAGGTCCTGAGTCATCAAAATTTATATATATAATATATATGGGCCACACATAATGAAAATTTATATATACATAAATAAATATATGTGTATATAATTTATATATATAAATATGTATGTGGGACACATAATAAAGGATTGTGACTGCATCCAATATAGTTAAATTTAGATAAACTACCAGAGGTAAGAAGGGACCATGGGCAGGTACAGGGTACATAGAAGGTACAGGGCTAGTAGTGATGGCTCAGTGCCTGAAGCTTCATTGGGATGCTACGGTCATTGGGTGGAGGAGAGAGCTGCTATTAATTAGTTGTATATGATGGGGCTTTATAGGCCACTGGAAGTGTTATCATATGTTGTTAAAAAGGTGTAACTTCAACAAAGTAAGTGATAATAAGATAATATGCAAAGTGAGAAAAAAAAACAGTCAAAAATAACTTACTTATTTTGTCCAATTGTCTCGAAATCTTTCACAACAATCCCAAGGGAAGATGAGAAGTCCAGTGGTATACCCCTCAGGTCAAACTCCAAAATCTGTTCACATAAAAGTTTATAGAGACAAAAGGGCAGTTAAAAACCAGGAAAATGATCAGAGACACCAGCCTGGCACATCAGGGCATACTTGTCAAGGTTAATCTTGAATTCATTCCCTTCTCTAGTTGGGGAGAAATGATTCAATTCTAAGGCCAGGTTGGCGGGAAAGCAAACCTGACTTTGAGAACATGCAGGCCACTTCCGGCTTCCCAGTTTCTAGGTTCTGTGGTTTTAGAAAAGTCACAAAACCTCTGACAGGGATTCAGAGATGCCCGTGTTATGTGGTGAAAAAACCGAATAAAATATGTCTGTAAAAACACTTTCCTCAGTGTAACTTTTTACTTAGTTGCTCTCCTCCTCCTCCTCCCCCTCCTCCTCCTCCTCCTCCTTTTCCTCCTCCTCCCCCTCCTCCTCCTCCTCCTCCTTTTCCTCCTCCTCCTCCTCCTCCTTCTTCTTCTTCTTCCTCTACCTCTACCTTCTCCTTCTCCTTCTCCATCCTCTCCTTTTTCTCCAGTCATGGGGCTTGAACTCAGGACCTAGGCACTGTTCCTGAGCTTCTTTTGCTCAAGGCTAGCACACTACCACTTGAGCCACAGCACTACTTCCATCTTTTTCTGTGTATGAACCCAGGGCTTCATACATGCTAGGCAAGCACTCTACACAACCCAGCTGCTCTTCTTAATCATACTACTTTTAAATAAATATGAATAATTCATGAAAACACTTTCTAAAATGCAGGTCTTTTATGAGTTGGGATATGGCCAAGGCTATGGTCAGCTGATCTTGAATTGCAATCATTGAATTCCAATGATAAATGAAAAAGAGAAGGAAAAGACAGACAGACAGACAAAAGGTAGGAAGGAAGTGATGGGAATCTGCTTTGTTCTCTTAACTCAATATTGCTCCCACAGCTTGGCCCACTGACTATCCTTCTGAGTCCAGAATCTTTTTTTTTTTTTTTTGGGTCCGGTCGTGGGACCTGAACTCTGGGCCTGGGCGCTGTCCCTCAGCTCTTCAGCTCAAGGCTAGCACTCTACCACTTGAGCCACAGCGCCACTTCCGGCTTTTTTTCGTTTTTGCTTATGTGGTGCTGAGAAATTGAACCCAGGGCCTCATGCATGCAAGGCAAGCACTCTACCACTGAGCCACCTTCCTAGCCCCTGCAGTCCAGAATCTTAATCCCACTCCCCCCTCTCAGGTGATAGGCACCTGAGATGGAGCAGGAGACAGGTTCAACCAATATGCTCCTGGATCCAGACCATAAACTAGCAAAACTCTTTGACTATTACCCTACGTAAGCCCTTTCACCCCTGCTGCCATTATTCTAGGCAGGGCCTCGTGTCTCCTGACTATCCTCAGGTCACCATGTGATGACCCTCTTCAACTTTCCATTAAAGTCAAACTGGTCTATTGAGGTTGTTTTCTGCTCTTTCTTTATTCTAATACCCTCTTGATTCAGTTTCCATGACAAATGGTACCAAAAATAACTCAGTATCCTAACAGGAAGGAAAGAAGGAAGGAGGGTGGGAGGGAGAAGGGAAAGAAGTAATGGAGGAAGGAGGGGATGAAGGAGACAGGGAGGAAAGAGGGAAGGAGGGAGAAAGATGGAGGAGAGAAGGAGAGGAGAGAGAGGGGGTAAGGAAAAAAATCAACGTAATACCACTGATGCCTTTGATTGATTGGGTATTGACTAATTTAAGTAAACTGAACAAGGTTCTGGGCCTGCTGGTGTTGGGTTTGGAATGGAGAGACTTGTCTACTAGCTCGTGTTAGAACAATCCCAGTGGTAGAGATGACATTTCTTCTGGATTTGTTTTTAGTTATGAAATGGCAATTGATAAGTTACTTGATAGACCCATTTGCAATCTGAGAGAAGAAGCAGGGTGCCAACATGGTGGGCTGGCTATGTGATGTTCTGAGAAGACATGTTAGCTCACATGACACCTCTCTAGTGCTCACAGGGACTGCGACCTGAAGAGATAAACAGGCATAAGTGCACTTGTTCTTGCTTTCATTCGTGGAGACCTGTGTGAGGTGCTAGGAGACCTGGGACCAGCCAGCAGGCCTCTGGTTCTGTGCTGAGTTCCAATGAAATCACAGAGAGAAGGACTCCCACCAGCAGGAGCGACAGTGCTTTCCAAAGAGGCATAGAGAAACTTTCCAGCTTGCCTTTGTTGCTAAGATGTAGCTCTTTAGAGAGACAAACTAGTAGAAAGGAAAGGATTAGCAATGGATAGAGAGGAAGTCCTCTCAGCAATGACTTGGGGAAAACAAGGAAATGTATCACTACTTTTGTCCTGAGAGTTTTGATCCAGCTTTGGAAACAAACAATGAGACCAATCATAATTTTTTAACTAGTCAGAGTAGGAAAATCCTACTCAATGGGAAGCATAAAAATTGCTACATACCTATGAAGATAATCAACACTGAACCACTTATAAAACAGATGCACAGTGAGAGAAGGTAAGTGAGTTACATATTATCCCTTCCCTCGAATATTACACAGTCATGAACATTATTATTATTTTTGTTGTTGGTCATGGAGCTTGAACTCTGGGCCTGGGCGCTGTCCCTCAGCAGTTCAGCTCAAGGCAAGCGCTCTACCACTTGAGCCACAGCGCCACTTTTGGTTTTCTGGTTAATTGGAGATCAGAGTCTCACAGATTTTTCTGCCCAGGCTGGCTTTGAACCGTGATCCTTAGATCTCAGCCTCCTGAGTAGCTAAGATTACAGGTGTGAGCCACCAGCACCCAGCTGAACATTACTTTTTAAAATTAGTTTACTTTATTGTTATTATAAAGGTGATATATAGAGGGATTATAATTATATGAGTCAGGTAATAAGTACATTTCCTTTTATACAGTGTCTTCTATTCCTTTACTCTCTCCCTGTCTCTCCCTCCAGTCTCCACCCAAGAGTTGGATAGTTCACTTCCTTTACTATTCAGTGAGTTCCACTGCTGCACTTCTTCACCCTTTTTCCCTCGAGTTCTGTACTCTCCTCACCTCCCCCACCTCAAAGATATACACTTGAATAAACCATCCATAAAGAAGACAGAATCAAAAGATAAAAAGTTTTATAAAAGAGTTCATTTTTATATATATTATTTTATGTAACTATGAAGAGGCACATAAGCATTGGGCCTTTGTGTTTCTCTCCAAAGAGTATCCTTTTTTGGTCTGTGTATATCTAGAATCCTGTATAATTTACCATATCCCAGTGTCATTTAGATCTTATTTCTGCATCTCAGAGAGAACATGTGCTGTTTGTCTCTCTGAGCTTGGCTTACCTCACTTAACATGATTGTTCTAGTTCCATCCATTTCCCTGCAAATGACATTATTTTATTTTTTCTAATGGCTGTGTAAAATTACTTTGTGTATAGGTACCACATTTTTTGGATCCACTCATCTATTGTGGGCCATCTAGGCTGTTTCCATGTCTTGGGGTTTGTGAATAGTGCAGCAAAATGAATGTGGATGTGCAGGTGTCTTTATCATGTTCTGGCTCATAAGGATGAACATTACTTTTGAAGTGAATGACATGAGCATATGTTGAGAATATTGTAGTAAAGATTTCGTATAGGGGACTGGGAATGTGGCTTAGTGGTAGAGTGCTTGCCTAGTGCGCATGAAGCCCTGGGTTCAATTCCTTAGCATCACATAAACAGAAAAAGCCAGAAGTGGCACTGTGGCTCAAGTGGTAGAGTGCTAGACTTAAAAAAAGAAACAGTAGGGACACTGTTCAGGCCCTGAGTTCAAGCCCCAGGACTGGTGAAGAAAAAACGGTAGTATAGCAAATTGTACTCAGCAAATGATTTTATTTTGAGTTTCAGACATGATGTTTTATTAAATATGATTGTTCAGAAAATACTGATAGACATAGATGTTAACTGGTTGCTTCTTTTTCCCCCCAGTGGCACTTGGAATTGAACTCAAGGCTTTACACTTGGTAGGCAAACACACTACCATTTGAGCTACACTCCAGTTGCTTCCAAAGAGTTATATCATTACAACTTTTGTATTACTTTTATAATGCTTTGACTTTTTTTTTGCTGCTTTTTCCATATTAAGGATTGAATTCAGGACATCACACTTGCTAAGCAAGTGCTCTACAACTTCAACCATATTTTTAGTCCTTTTGCTTTTATTTTTCAGACTGGGTGTGCACTAACTTTGCCGGAGCCAGCCTCAAATCATGATCCTCCCGCCTTGGCCTTCCAAATAGTTGGAATTACAGGCATGTGCCACCACACCCCACCAAGTTTTCAAATTTTCTACATTAAGGATACATCATAACTTTAAATCAATAATAAATGCCATTACTCAGCTAGATACACAAAATATCACAGGCATGTTTTTATTTCTGGAACTTTCCTTCTGGGACTAAGGAGATGATCTAATTCATCCTCCTCCTTGCGGTACAGATGTGGCCCAGACATGCCAAGACAATGTATGGAGTTCACACAGGAACCTCGGCTCACCTCAGAGTTAAGCTAGAACTGAACCTTCCTTACTCCTAACTAGGCTTGGCTTACTAAATCACTGCTGTGCTGAGATGGGCCAGGAGCTGTCACTGAATTGCTCTGCTCTCTTGAGAACATAAGGAGAGACAGAAAGGGTATGAGATGAGAGGTAGATTTTCCTTGCAAAGGAAAAGAATTGACCTCTGACCCAAGGAGGGGACATCCAAGTAGAGCTAAAGCAAAACTGACAAAACACCCAACGCACCTCATTCCACACAGGGTTGAGTTCATTATCCACCTTCTTTGTTTTCTTTTTCTCATCTGTAAGTAAAAAACAAGACACAGAGTTAAAGAGCCTGTCACATACATTTATTCCTTCAAAGAACATAAACTGAGAGTCTACTGTGTGCCACATTTCCACAGTCACCCACCTGCCTGTAGAGACTACTGCATCAGTTCCCCAAAGGGAATGTCATTTGTTTGGCCTAAAACATTTTTTTCCATCTCCAGATCTCCAAGAAATTAGGAGATGGGGGATTCAAAATAACAGAAGCGAAGCAGCTGAGCAGTGGTGGCTCATGTCTGTAATCCTAGCTACTCAGGAGGCTGAGATCTGAGATCTCAGTCCAAAGCCAGCCAGGGAAGGAACGTCTGAGATGTTTAGTTCCAATTAACCACCAAAAAACTGAACTGTGGCTCAAGTGGTAGAGCACCAGCCTTGAGTGAAAAAGCTAAGGACAGTGCCCAGGCCTCTTCCAAAGGCCTTACTCTTACAAGGCAATTAGTAGAGAACACTTCTTAAAAACTTATCTTTGACTAGTTGTACAAGAGAGGTGTCATTTAACCAAGCAGTATATAAATACAACACATCTTGATCTGTGTCACCCCTTTCAACAATCTCATCCCCTTTCAACCCACCCTTCTTTACGTTTCTCAATTTTGTGGTGTATACAATGAAGTCTTCACTGCATTCTGCCCTCCTCCCTTCCTTCACTATCTACCCCTCCCCTTTTGCCTCCCTTCCCCGTCCCCTGCTTAATAGTACCCATTTCTTGGTGCTTATTTGATTGGGCTTTGACTTAGTCCTTCTAAAAAATTGCATTCTTTGAACTCTCCAGAGCTTCTGTTATAACTCAGTTCATTCATGTGGAACTGCTTGCTTACCACCCAGTGTATTTACTTATAGATTTATAGGCACATTCTATCTATCACATTTTAGGGACACATTTTAGGGCTAGTGGAGAATTGGGGGTTTTCTTTACACCTGATAACATCACTTCTGATGACCTAATGTCCTTCTTCTACAGCAGTAAACACCTAAATCCAGGGTTTCGAGTCCTCTTAGAGCAAAGTCCAAAGAGCAGAAGTTTCTCAGGTCTCTGTTCTCAAATATTTATGAAAATGAAAACTAAGTTTTGAGTACCACATGCTTTGTAAGCATTGGCTCATCTTGGACACAGAGTGGATTGTGTCGCCATCTCTCTTCCACAGCTAAGGTGATGGAGAAGTTAAATAACATACTGTCAGTCTCCTGGTCGGTAAGTGGCAGGACTGAAGTGGGAAGCAAGGCCCTGCGATGCCAAGAGCCATCCCAAGTCTCAGTTTTGGCTTCTGCTCTGCTACTGTGGAATGTGGGAAGGGGTGGGTTGTTGTGTTGTTGTTGTTGTTGTTGTGTGTGCTGGTACTGGAGCTTGAACTCAGGGCCTCATACTTTCGATTCATTTTGTTTGTTTTTCATTGTTGTTTTATTTTTCTCAAGAAGACGAGTGCACTACTACTTGAGCCACACTCCACTCTGGCTTTTTGCTGGTTAACTAGACATAGGAGTCTTTCGGATTTGTCTGCCCCAGCTGAACATTAATCCTGAGTAGCATGAGCTACCACGGGTGCCGGGCTGGTGGTGGGTTTTATGCAGCTGAATGTCACACGGCTTCGGCTCAGCACACAGCTGGCCCTGAGCCTGGCCACCTCATTCTTCCAGGACCTCAGCATAGCATGGCGGTGAGTCAGGCCCTCCCTCTGCTAACCATTAAATTTTCCACTTGAGTGGGCAAAGCATAGTCCAACTGGCTTCCCTGCTATGAGTCCTTCTTGGAAGAAGTGAAACCAGGGGTTAATAACTGGCATCTCAGTGTACGAGACATTATGTCAGAAAACGAACTTTACAACTTTGGTGGGGGGAGGGCACGGGGGGGGATGGGAAGGGGAAACAAAGGAGAAGGCAACAATGCTTGATAAGAAATGTACTCATTACCTTGCCCATGTAATTGTAACCCCTCTGTACAGTATTTTCACAATAAAAATAAATAAATAACTGGCATCTCGGGCCAAGAGACCTCATGGCTCAGCCCACAGAAAAGGCCACGCAGAGAGTTCCTCCACAAACATTAATCGGTTCCTTCATGCTTCCATCCTGCCAACGCTGAAGTGTCATTTGGCAGGAATTGAGGGGACCCCGGGGAGATAGCTACGTCCCTAGCAATTGACACCGAAAACACTTCAGAGCAGTGCCAGTGGCTCCTGTCTGAAATCCTAGCAACTCAGGAGGCTAAGATCTGAGGACCCTGATTTAAAACCCAGCCTGGGCAGGAAAATCAGCGAGACTCTTATCTCTAATTAACCACAATCCAGAATTGGCTCAAGTAAGAGAGGAAAAAGAAATAAGCAGGATTGCCAGGCCCTGAGTTCAAAGCCCCAGTGCCCCAGTGGGTGCTTTGGGAGCAGGGAAGACGTAGGTCCTGCCTGGGGACATTGCACTGCCCAACTGGCTAGAACTAAGCAGGGTGATAGGCAGCAGATGATGGTCTCACTGTGCTGAAGCCTTGAATACCAAACTGAGTGTCGTTTAGCTGACAGAAGTTACTGGAGTAAGGTAACAGGGTAGCAAAAACTTTAGGACTTCGGCAGGTTCACAATCCAATGAAGAAAACCAAGTTTCCCAACAACTCTCCCCATACATGTTCCTGAGTACATGATTCAGTTGTGTGTCAGGAATCAAAGGAGGTAGTAGACGCCCACTGACCACAGACAGACCTGGAGGGGTTACCCAAACAGAGGCTGCTACAAGCTCTAGGTTATGGGGTGCTTGATGGTGGTGCTACAGCATTGTCCTCCAGGGGGCGCTCACAGCCAGACAGGCAGTGCTAACCCTTTACACTGGTCATTCTATTCTCCAACTCACCTGTGCTCACGTATAAGGTGACAATCGCCAGATTGCAAATGAACACAGAAAACCCAGAACTTTTGGGTAACTTTCCCTGGAGGAAGTCAGAGCTAGGAGGAAGCCCTCTAACAAGGTCTAGTCTGCCTCCAAGCCTTACCGGGAACCCCTAGCTAATAAGGAAAACAATATGGAAAAAGGAAGTTGCTGGCATTAGCTCCTCTAGCTACCCTCCCCCCAACCTCCCTCCCCTTTTTGGAGAAATCCAGCTCAATCTCTTACAGGGAGGAAACTGATTTGTATTTAAACTTGAACGCATTACATGTCAGCCAAAAAAAAAAAAAAAAGGAAAAAGAAAAAGAAAAGAAAGTAGATAAATTCTTATCAGCAACCACAGATATTTATGTTATTCAATTGTTTGATTTTTACCTCTTTTTGAAAAAAAATAAGAGGTCAAAGTGGCAGGCACAAAACATCAAATTAAATTACAGGAAACTCCCAATCCTTTGTTCACATCACCCCCCCCCTCCACCACCACCACGACCTCCCCCTCCCCCCTTGGTTAGGATGCTGCTGCTTCTAATGAAAATGAACTGAAGGCTTTTATAAGTGACTCAACACCAAAATCCACTCTGAACCACAAGGGAAGGAATTCTTTCCTGTTTCCTCATAAGTTACGCCTGCCTCTCCCTCAGTCCTGTGAAGGTCACCTCAGCAATCATTTAACCTAATGCCAACCTCAGGTCCTTAGCTGGTCAACTGTCCAACAGTGTGCCCTACCCTGGTTGAAAAGGCCTGAGAAGAGCCAGGCACTGGTGGCTTACCCCTGTAATTCTAGTTACTCAAGAGGTAGAGCTCTGAGGATCACAGTTTGAAGCCAGCCTAGGCAGGAAAGTTGTGGAACTCCTTTTTTGGGGGTTGGTCATGGGGCTTGAACTTGGGGCCTGGGCACTGTCTCTGAGCTCTTTTACTTAAGGTTAGTGCTCTACCACTTCGAGCCACTTTCAGTTTTCTGGTGGTTAATTGGAGATAAAGAGTCTCGCAGACTTTCCTGCCCTGGCTGGTTTCAAAGCATGATCCTCAAATCTCAGCCTCCTGAGTAGCTATGATTACAGGCACAAACTACCAGTGCCTGAAATGTGAAACTCTTATCTACAATTAAAAAAGAAAGAAAGAGAGAGAGAGAGAGAGAAAGAAAGAAAGAACAAAAGAAAGAAAGAAGGAAAGAAAGAGTTAGCTTTAGCTTAAGTGAAAAAGCTCAGGCCCTGAGTTCAAGCCTCAGAAATGACACATGCACGTGGAGGGAAAGAGAGAGAGAGAGAGAAGGCCTGAGATGCCAGCACTGCTAAGACTAGCTGGTTCCATCTGTGCAGAGTGGTCAGCCAGGACATATATAAATGGTAAGCCATTTGACAATCTATTGACCTCAGCCAAGTAGATTTACTCTCCACCCTACTGCACTCTCATCTAAACAGTTGAAGCTCTTAAGAGTAAAAGCTGAAGCTTCTAACCAGTAACTCACACCTATAACCCTACCTATCTGGGAGGCTGAAGTCTGAAGATCCTAGTTGAAAGCCAGCTCAGGCATGAAAGTCCATGAAATTTGTATCTCCAGTTAACTAGCCGGAAGTGGAGCTGTGGCTCAAATAGTAGAGCACTAGCCTTGAGCAAAAAAGCTCAGGGACAGAGCACAGGCCCTGAGTTCATGCCCCATGACTAACAGATAGACAGACAGACAGATACACACACACACACACACACACACACACACACACACACACACACACACCTTGCTTTCCAGAAAAGAAATTCTGTCCCAATATTATGAGCAAGATCATAACATAGAAATGTTTCCTGGCTTTCCAGTCTGTTGGGCTGTCCTACAGACTTCATACCCAACACAGCATCCGTCAGCTGTCATTCAGCTTTCCAGGCTGCGGGTCTGTGCCAAATTCAGACCAGCCAGTGCCTACAGTCATGTGAGCCAGTTCCTCAAAGGAAATTTCTCTGGCTCTCTCCTTCTCCCTCCCTAGATTCCCTCCCCCCCCCCACCAGATCCTTGGTTCTGTTTCTCTGGAGAACTCTACAAATCACAGCAGGAGTCAGTGGAAATAATCTCACCTGCATTGATAACAACACATTTTTAGGCACTTCCAAATACACATCACCTGAGCAGACTCTCCACTCAGTGAATTCTCCACTTTAATTTTTTCATTTTCTTTCCTTTCTTTCTTTTTTCCTTTCTTCCTTTCTTCCTTCCTTTCTTTTCTTTTCTTTTTTTTTTTTTCTTGAGGTGGAGCAGCCCTTGGGTTTGAATTCAGGGCCTGACCTGGCCAGGCAGGCACTCTACCACTTGAACTATGCCTCCAGCCTCATAGTTCTCCACTTTTGAGCTATTATTTTGGAGCAATATGGAGCTCAACTCTAGGTTCAGAGTCCTGATTATTAGAGAAGATCCAGGGAACATGAGCCTGGAGCACTCCTCTCGAGTCCTGAGTAGTTAGGTTGTTGTGTCTTCCTGAAGTGGTCTCAGAAGAAGTTAGGGGTGCTGTTAGAGTAGATGAGCAAGCTCTCTGGATTCCCCATGTAACTTTAGTGGCCCTACCCTTCACAAGTTTCTGGCCCTTTTCTTCTGAGAAAAAACAATCCTCCACTCTAATACTAAAACTTCAGAGACCCCCCTGAAACCATCCAACATAGTTCCCATATCCTGCGTGCTCCAAAGTGCTCACAGCTCCCAGGACTTCTCCCGAGCTACCTGAGTTCATCTACCTCGTCATTCCAGGAAGAAGGTTCTGTTATGAGCCAGCCAAGACACAAGAGAGATTCAGCAACTTCTCGGGGCTCACACGGTTAGAAAGTGGTAGAGCTGGGATTCAAACCCAGGCAGATAAGACACAGTGCGACTCCTCGAAAGAAAGAACTATATTTAATTAATTTTGTCATTCCCTTCAGGGTGATTGTTAACTCGTAGTTAAGTCCTCCATGATTTGAGTGAACTAAAACACCTAAGCTCACATAAGCCAAGCTAGGTTTACTTCCAAGCAGTAGCTATTAATCTTCTCCC